>NC_037685.1:34826969-35053609 GCF_003255815.1 Theropithecus gelada | reverse complement strand
CAAAAAAAAAAAAAAAAAAAAAAAAAAAGGTGCAGGTTTGTTACGTAGGTATACATGTGCCATGGTGGTTTGCTGCACCTATCAACCTATCATCTAGGTTTTAAGCCCCACATGCATTAGGTATTTGTCCTAATGCTCTCCCTCCCCTTCCCCCAGCCCCCCAATTGGCCCCAGTGGGTGATGTTCCCCTCCCTGTGTCCATGTGTTCTCATTGTTCAACTCCCACTTATAAGTGAGAACATGTGGTATTTGGTTTTCTGTACCTGTGTTAATTTGCTGAGGATGGTGGTTTCCAGCTTCATCCATATTCTGCAAAGGATATGAACTCATTTTTTTTATGGCTGCATAGTATTCCATGGTATATATATGCCACATTTTCTTTATCCAGTCTATCACTGATGGGCATTTGGGTTGGTTCTAAGTCTTTGCTATTGTAAATAGTGCTGCAATAAAGATACATGTGCATGTGTCTTTATAGTAGAATGATTTATAATCCTTTGGGTATATACCTATTGCGGGAAGTCAGGGAGCCCGAATGGAGGGACCAGCTGAAGCCATGGGAGAAGAACATAAATTGTGAAGATATCATGGACATTTATTAGTTCCGCATATTAATACTTTTATAATTTCTGACACCTGTCTTTACTGAGATCTCTGAACATAAATTGTGAAGATTTCGTGGACATTTGTCACTTCCCCAAACAATATTCTTGTGATTTCCTATGCCTGTCTGTAATCTCTTAATCCCATCATATGTGTAAACTGAGGATGAATGTCGCCTCAGGACCCTGTGATGATTATGTTAACTGTGCAAATAGTTTAAACAATGTGAAATCTGGGCACCTTGAAAAAAGAACAGGATAACAGTGATGTTCAGGGAACAAGGGAGATAACCATTAGGTCTGGCTGCCTGAGAGCTGGGCGGAACAGAGCCATATTTCTCTTCTTTCGAAAGCAAATAGGAGAAATATCGCTGAATTCTTCTTCTCAGCAAGGAATAGCCCTGAGAAAGAGAATGCATTCCTAGGGGGAGGTCTCTAAAATGGCCGTTCTGGGGACGTCTGTCTTTTACAGTTGCAGATAAGGGTTGAAATAAGCCCCGGTCTCCCGTAGCGCTGAACATAAATTGTGAAGATTTCGTGGACATTTATCACTTCCCAATCAATATTCTTGTGAACGAGGAAATTCCCACCTAATAAAATTTGGTCTGCTCTCAAACCCTGTCTCCTGATAAGATGTTATCAATGACAATGTGTGCCCCAAATTTCATTAGCAATTTTAATTTCACCCCGATCCTGTGATCTCACCCTGCCTCCACTTGCCTTGTGTTATTTTATTACCTTGTGAAGCATGTGATCTCTGTGACCCATACCCTATTCATATACTCCCTTCCCTTTTGAAAATCACTAATAAAAACTTGCTGGTTTTGCGGCTTGGGGGGCATCATGGAACCTGCCAACATCTGATGTCTCCCCTGGACACCCCAGCTTTAAAATTTCTCTCTTTTGTACTCTTTCCCTTTATTTCTCAGACTGGCCAACACTTAGGGAAAATAGAAAAGGATGCACGTTGAACTATCGGGGGTGAGTTCCCCCAATATTGTAAGTAGTGCTGCAATAAACATACATGTGCATGTGTCTTTTATAGTAGAATGATTTATAGGATTGCTGGGTCAAATGGTGTTTCTGGTTGTAGATCCTTGAGGAATTGCCACACTGTCTTTCACAATGGTTGAACTAATGTACACTCCCACTAACAGTGTAGAAGTGTTCCTATTTCTCCACATCCTCACCAGCATCTATTATTTCCAGACTTTTTCATGATCACTATTCTAACTGGCATGAGATGGTATCTCATTGTGGTTTTGATTTGCATTTCTCTAATGACCAGTGATGATGAGCTTTATTTCATGATTTATAATCCTTTGGGTATATACCTGTTGGCTGCCTAAGTGTCTTCTTTTGAGAAGCGTCTGGTTCATATTCTTTGCCCACTTTTTGATGGGGTTTTTTTTTTTTCTTGTAAATTTGTTTAAGTTCCTTGTAGATTCTGGATATTAGCCCTTTGTCGGATGGATAGATTGCAAAAATTTTCGCCCATTCTGTAGGTTGTCTGTTCACTCTGATGATAGTTTCTTTTGCTGTGCAGAAGCTCTTTAGTTTAATTAGATCCCATTTCTCAATTTTTGCTTTTATTGTGATTGCTTTTGGTATTTTAGTCATGAAGTCTTTGCCCATGCCTCTGTCCTGAATGGTATAGCTTAGGTTTTCTTCTAGAGTTTTTGTGATTTTTAGGTTGTACATTTAAGTCTAAATAGAGACTTAAATGTGTCTATTTAGAGACTTTAGTATGTCTATTTAAATGACATTTAAATGTGAAATATTTCTATTTAAATAGACTAAGTTTGAAATATGTCTATGTAAATAGACATTGTATGTGCTTACTAGCCATTGATGTATCTTCTGTGATACACAAATGTCCAATAAACACATGAAACAATGGCTCAGTGCCATTGGTCATTAGGAATAGCAAATCAAAACCACAATAAGATACAACTTCATACTCACTATGATAGCTATAATAAAAAAGATCAACAATAACAAGAGTGGACAAGGATATGGAGCAAACGGAACCATGATACGTTCCTATTTGGAATGTAGAATAGTGTATCAAGTTCAAAAACAGTTTGACAGGTCATCAAGATGTTAAACAGTGTTAACATATGACCCAGCAGTTCCACTCCTAGGTATATACCCAAGAGAGTTGAAAATGTGTCCAAACAAAAACTTATACAAATGTTTATAGAAGCATTGTTTATAACAGCTGGAAAATGGAAACAACCCAAATGCCCATCAGTTGACAAATGAATAAACCAAATGTTGTAAATTCATACAATGGAATATTATTTGGCTGTAAAAAGGATTGAAGTACTGAAATATGTCATAGAATGGATGAAGCTTGAGAACATTGTGCTGACAGAAGCCAGACACAAAAACCTTATAATGTATAATTATACTTATGTGATATGTCCAGACTAGACAAACTCATAGAGACAGAAAGTAGATTATTAGGTACCTGGAGGTTAGGGGAGGATATGAGGACAGTGTGTGAAATAATCAGCTAAAGATCAGCTAAGTGACAACAGAGTAGACCCATATATATAATTGATAGAATTAAGGTTCCCCTAAGATTTATATTCATAAGGTTAAAATGAAAAAACAGTCAGCATAGGGGGTAGTGTGTGTGTGTCCTCTACTCATGGAACTCAGCCATGTTGAGTTCCATGAGAATAGGTACAGAGATTGAGATTTAATCAGGACTATGACTGTCAAGAAAGTACAAGTAAGTGAGAGAAGAATAAGATAGTTGAGAGTATATTCAAAAGAATAACTATATAGGGGTGAATACATCACGGAATGAGGAACAATGAAATAGTGGTAGAATCAGTTGATTGGAGGTTCCAGGGAGTCAAATGATATTGATATCTGAGTACTCAGTGGAGTGAACCAAAAATCAAGAGGTGGTCAGAGAGTGGCACCATGAAATTGAAAGTATAGAAGCCTTGGTCTAGTATATAACCCTTTGAGTTATTGGATTAG
Organism: Theropithecus gelada; assembly: GCF_003255815.1. NCBI lineage: Eukaryota > Metazoa > Chordata > Mammalia > Primates > Cercopithecidae > Theropithecus > Theropithecus gelada. Next base: position 35,050,010 of record NC_037685.1, on the reverse strand, counting down.
GTAATATGATAGGCCAGGTTATTTAAGGAAGGGATTCCAAGGAACTAGGAGGTCAGAAGGAACAGTTAAGGTTTTTCTTTCTTTGATTCATGGACTTTATTTTTTTAGAGCAGTCTTAGGTTTCAAAAAAAAAAAAAAAAAAAACAAAGTATGGGTAATTTTCTATTTCTGGGCTCTTTATTGTGTTCCATTATGAATTTATCTCTTATTTTGCCAATACCACACTGTTTTGATTACTGTAACTTTATAGTAAGACTTCAAGTCTGGTAGTGTTAGCCCTCTGACTTTATTCTTCAATATTGTGTTGGATATTCTAGATCTTTTCCTTTTTCCCCAAACTTTAGAATCATTTGGTCAATCTCCACAAAGTAACTTGCTAAGCCTTTGATTGGGATTGTATTATGTCTATAGATAAATCTGGGAAGAATTTATATCTTGACTATGGAGTCTTCCTATGAGTGAACATAGAATATCTCTTCATGTATTTCAGTGTTCTTTGATTTCTTTCCTCAGAATTTTGTAGTTTTCATTTTGTTGAGGAACATATTTTATTAGATTTATATTTAAGTATTTCTCTTTTTGGGTGCTAATTTAAATGGTGTGTTTTCTTAAATTTCAAATTATTTGTTCATTGCTGGTATATAGAAAAGCAGTTAACTTTTGTATATTAACTTTGTATCTTGTAACATTGCTAAAATTGCTTATCAGTTTCAGAAGGTTTTTCCCTTGATTCTTGGGATTTTCTGCATAAACAATCCTGTTATCACAAACAATAACAGGTTTTTTCCCCTTCCCAATCTATATACATTTTCCTTTTCTTGTCTTATTGCATTTGCTAGGAATTTCAGTGTGATGTTTAATAGGAATGTTGAGAAGAAGAACCTTAAAATTGCGAATCTTGGAGCTTATGTAGGACAACCAGCACAAGTACCCTTCATACTCTTGGAGAGAGAGGAACATGCCTTTGCTCTTGAATATAAGCAGATCTTCTCTAGAGAAAGGAAGGGAATGACTCTACCCCTGGAATATAAACAAATATCTCTGGGGAAGATTTGCCTGATTCTCTCCAAAGGTCTCTAACTTACTAGGCTAGTTTGCCAGTCAAACATCCATTAACCCGGATGCCAGCAATCTTTACTTAGAGAGCTCTGAGCATACAGAAATGGAAAAATATTCATGGATTGCAGTTTACAATGGGGAGATGAAAGTTCCCCTCAGAATCCATAGAACATGGTGGTGACCGATATGAACAGCAATTGTAGGTGTAATGTGAGGAAATAGAGGCAGATAGAGGTAGTGAGGCTGTCCATTGTGGGGACTATTGAGTGGTAGGTTTATATGCCTCCATCTTCATCCTTGTTGCCAGGTGTAGAGTCTAGGAGAGATGTAGGTATATTCCAGTGCATGAATTCATTCGTAACACAAGATGACTGGATCACCTTAGGTATTTTAAGCTTGAAAGTATAGAGAAATCTCAGATTCGCATGTGTTTTACGATCTGTTTACAGTCTAAATGATGTCTTACTTCATTCAGCTTCGTTCCTTCTGACTCTTTTGCCTCTATGATTAAATCACATTTTTCTGTAGGATCTCCCCAATGATATGATTTACCAAGTTGCCATTAAGTCTCTTCCTCAAGACTGGCTGTGGTGTGAAACCTGGTGTGATGATGAATCCAAACAAAGAGCCAAAACAATTGATCTGGTGAGTGTCTTTGTTTTCATTTGTATGTAAGCAGATATGGAAATATTTAAATAGAAATATTTTCTTTCTGTTTACAAATGGAGTGGCACATATATTACTTCACTTCTGCTGCTGCTCAGTCTATTAGACATTTACTTAGGTTGGCAAGTATAGGGCTATTTTGGGGGACCCCAAGACCACCCTGAGGTTTGATGATTCACTAAGAAGATTCATAAGAATTTCATAAAAACCCTATGTTCCCAGATGCCAGCGAGGAGCCAACCTTACAAGCAGGGCTTTCTAAGAATAGCAATTTCAGGCTTTCTGTATTAACTCTTTTCTGCAAAATGATTTTTGAAAAAAAAGATTGAGAGGGCCAGGCACAGTGGCTCATGCCTGTGATCCCTGCACTCTGGGAGGCCGAGGCGGGTGGATCACCTGAGGTCAGGGTTCGAGACCAGCCTGGCCACCATGATGAAACCCCATCTCTACTAAAATTACAAAAAAATTAGCTGGGCATGGTGGCACACACTGTAGTCCCAGCTACTCGAAAGGCCGAGGCAAGAGAATCGCTTGAACCTGGGAGGCAGAGGTTGCAGAGAGCCGAGACTGCACCACAGCACTCCAGCCTGGAGAAAAGAGCAAAACTCTGTCTCCAAAAGAAAAAAAAAAAAGGCTGAGAGCTAGCTGAAAATGTTCATGGGTTAGCTATCATCTTGACATGTCTTCAGTTTAGTTATCCTGCCAATATTTTCCCCCAAATAAAAGCGAACAAGACAATTTTGTCTACTTAAAATATATCATACATGCTTTTTTTCTTACTTATTTGTAAGAGATTATTTTTCTTAGATTTTTCATTTAAAGCAGTTTATGCTGTGCAGTTTGACTCTCCTAAACATAAAATATTTCAAACTAATTTATTTGTTGTCCATTTAGATCTTATATTCCAATACTATCTTGTCTTTAGTAGTTATAATAAGTTTTTTTCCTACCATATTGTTTTTAATGTGCTAAGTGTAGAAAATTGTTTACAAGATCTTCACTGACAAATAAGCTATTAGAATGTTAGAATTCATACAATTTTGAACAAAAAAGGGCAGGAAAACAAAATATAGGAACTTTTTCAGACATGGATAGAAATACATATTTTAAAAGTAGCATGCCAGCATGTTAGAATGTAATCATAGGTGGCAGAACATAGCAGAAACAAGCAAAATGGCATTTTTAAGAGGTAAGCAAGGGAATTTCATAAAGAGAGGCCAAGAACATTATTGAACATAACTACTAATATGTTGTTATGGTTCTGTTGTGACTCATACAGTAGTGATATAGGTCACTTTGGGATCTTTAGTACTTAGACTAACATGAGCTACCATAACAAACCCCCAAAATTCAGTGGCTTCATACTCATTCCATCAGCAGATCTAAGTGGGTATCTCCATCAGTGAGTAGCCCTCCTGTGTGCCATGTCTCAGGGAGTACTTTTTGTCCACCTGTGACTGCTCCTTCTAGTGCAGTAGCCACTTGCCTTATGTGGCTGTTGAGCCCTTAACATGTTGCTATTCTGAATTGAGATGTGCTGTAAGGTATAAAGTACACAACAGATTTTGAAGATTCAATACAATGAAAATAACATATATCTCATTACTAATTTTTGTACTGATTACATGTTGACTTAGTATTTTGGATATATTGGGTTAAATAAAATATGGTATTAAAAGTTATTTCACCTATTCCTCTTACATTTTTATACATGGCTACTAGAAAAATTTAGTATTTTTCTAGTGAAAAAAACCCCACAAATTATATATGTGGTTTTGTATTTCTATTGGATAGTGCCAATCTGGAGGGAAGGGGAAAAAAAATGTGAAGAACATATCTTGGATCCTAAAGACATGACCGCTTGGTGGGAGTGGTCATGTGGCCAAATCTAGCTGTAACAGGAGCTGAGAAATGTCATTCCTGAGTGGACAGCTACTTCCTAACAATAGCAATACCCAGGAAAAGGAGAATTGGCACAAATTTTGGTGTTCAGCCTGTCTCCCTCATAGAAACACTAAGAGTAGAATGAGAGAACATGCTATTCTTCATGGAGGAGAAAAGAGAATGCAGAAAATTCCCAAGGAAATGACCTAACAGAAGAAAAGAACATGATTAATAATATTGAAGGTGGGAATGAAAATGTTTGTGAATGTCATTATACTCTCTCAACTTTCCATTTCAACCAGAGTTTTTCAGCCTCAGTACTATTGGCATTGAGGAGTGGAGAATTCTTTGTTATGGGAGTTTTCCTGTGCATTGCAGGGTATTCAGCAGCATTTCTGGCCCCTATCCACTAGATGGCAGAAGCACCCCACCACTCCCCAGCCATCACAAATTTTCTCCAGACTTTGCCAAAGCTCCCCGAGAGGCATGATTACCCAGTTAAGAACCACTAATAAAGTTTATGGCATGTATGCACGTGCACACACATACACACACACACAAACCCATTGTAGTACAAAAAGCTAAAGAAAATATAGTATTTTTATTTTTTTAATAGTTTGACAGAATTTAAAAAAGTGTTAGTCCCATTATCTTCACCATATAGAAGACATTGCCTATAAAGTTAATTTCTGCAAAGAAAATTGTTTTTTCCGCTTACCTCAGGAATATGTCACTATGGAAAAGAAATCCATAATGAATCAACTGAGAAAGGGTTAAGACAACAGGCTCATGGCTCATGACTCATAGCTTTCCCCTAAGAAATAAGAGGAAAGCAAGTGGAGAAAATGTCACCAGAAGTGAGCTTCAAGTTGCTTCCTGCCTTAATTCTTTGTAAATAGTTAATGGGCTTCCTTTATAACTTGATGAAGTTTATACTGCTCCCGTTGTCTTCTGTCTCAGCAAATGGCAATCCATTCTTTATACTGCTCAAGCCAAAGGTACTGGTGGCTTTGTCTTTCTTTGATGCCTCTCTTTACTTACAGCTCATGCCCAGTATGTCAGCAGATCCTATCAGCTGTACCTTCAGATACATAGTGTGTCAGATTCTTATCAACCTTCTGTAATTTTTGCTTTTAACTTTAATTTCCCAAGAAACTCTATAGTAGTACTCAGTAGTTTAAACTGATTGTATATTGATGGAACCTTAGAGATTTTCTTATTTTTTTTTTGCAGTTGAATAAATTAAGATACACACCCTACACACACACATAATTATGTGATCTATACAGATCCTACTATTAGTAAATATGGAGTTGGAGCCCTGAGAGCTGAGATGCCTTTTCCATGTTTTTCTACTGTGCCTACAAAGCACACTAGTCTGCTATGTTCTTTTACTTAGTGGTAATGTAATTAGATCCTTTGTCAAAACATTTTACCTAATTCTTTTGACAACTCTTACGAGTCGTCAGAATGTCTTTCAACAATTTTTACTTAAATTTCTGATTGAGGTGTTTGTATTAAGTAATTATTACATACTAAGTTGTGGTATGTCATTTTACTTGATCCTGTGTGTATTAAAGTTCCAGTACTTAGTAGGACTCTGCTTTTTATAAAATGTATTTTGTTTGCCCTAGTGACACAACATTGTCCTTATGTTTCCAGGAGCATGGTCTTTCATTAACAAAATTTACTTAAACTTTTAGTGCAATAATCCCAAAACAAAAGAACCCAAACTAAAAGCTGCTGCCAGAATTGTCCCAGAATGGGTGGAGTATGATGCTGAGATAAGACAACTGTTAGATCATCTTGTAAACAAGAAGCAAGATACAAGTAAGTCATCAACCTGTTGTGATGTCTGAACCAAGTGTTGCATTAATGAGATTAGAATAGACTACAGACTAATTTCCTAATGAATTTATCAAATGATTAAGAATGTCTTTAAGAAAGTCTGTGGCATAATTTAAAGGTGTATTTTTGTGTAGACTAAGCTTACAAGTTTAAAACATAGATAATCTGTTTCCCCATGGATACAGCTTCAGCTAATATCGCTAATATCTCTATATAGATAGGTAGTGTAACATTAGTCTCCTGACACAAGATAGAGGTGAAAAATAAAAGTAAAAGGAGTGTTTGTCTTTAAGGTTGCACTGAATTTCCTAAATGTGAAAATTTGAGCAAGTCCTAAAAATTAATAAAAGCCTTGCATAGCCTACTAAAAATATCACTTCCTGTCTCTGAAATTAATCTCATATATAACACAGGTTTCCCCACATGTTCATGGTTCCAGTATCCTTAGTCATGGGTGGAGAATGACTTGGATTAGATTTGCTTCAATTCCTTTTATGAAAAAAACTGTGGTTACTTTGGCATTTCATTGCCCTACATAAGTGTTCAATAAATGTGCTGAATTTATTTTTTAAAGCTGATATAAACTTCTTGATTGTCCTGTAATTCCCTTTCCCTATCAGTGCTGCCTGTGACTCCCTATTCTTTACTCTTTCTTAAAAAACCCCCCGAACTCCTATTGTGTTCGGGTCAGTGTGTTAGAGACTTTCACTAGATTATTGGCTAATACTCTCAATAATTCTTCGCAGTGGTTCAGAATACAGTTCTCATTTTCCTCAGCTTTACTGTTTAGGGAAGCCGAAATGATTATGTATAAACTTTCTCATATAAATGTGAAATTGTTTCATCTTGACTTTTAAAACAAAAGTTTTCCTTTAAAAACAAAGTTTTCTTGGTGTGTTCAAAAAGTTCATTATTTAAAACACACCGATGTATATATAATAATTTAAAATAAAGATACTATTTCTATTCAGAAGGAAAAAATTATGCTGTAAGTGGTATGATACAATTCTTTTTAAAGGAGGAGAAATTGAATGACAAAGGGAGGAGGGAGAGAAGGAAAGAAAACAGAAAGAAGGAAGAAAGGAAAATTACCTCAACAGAAAATGTTTTTTCTTATATATAAGTGTTTCTTTTATCAAATTGGGAAAGAGTTAATGGTTAATATTAATGAGCATTGGTGAGAATGTTGGAAAGTTAGCATTTTTATATAAGTATATATAGTAGCTGTATAAGTTAAGGAAATTTTATATGTATAAAAATTTAAAATGTATATACCCTTTGACCCAGCAATTCACTTTAGCAAACTTAAAAAAAGAAAAATGATGTCGTTATTGGTATGTTTATTATAGCATTATTTTTAACAATTAAATAGAAATAATCTGTCCATCAATAGACAATTGGTTACATAAACATTGATACAAACAATGAAATATAGTGTAGCCTTTCATTGCAAACAAGGTAAATGTATTTGTCCTGACAGCATATTTTTAAGTTAAAAAATAGGTTATAGAGCAATATTTATAATATAATTGATCTCATTTCCATTAAAGAAAAATCATAAGTTTGTATGTATGTGTTTGTGTATAGGTATGTACATAAATAAGGGAAAGAAGTTTTACAGAAGAGGTTTTTTTAATTATTATTATACTTTAAGTTCTAGGGTACGTGTGCACAATGTGCAGATTTGTTACATATGTATAAATGTGCCATGTTAGTGTGCTGCACCCATTAACTCGTCATTTACATTGGGTATATCTCCTAATGTTATCCCACCCCCTACCCCCACCCCACAACAGGCCCCAATGTGTGGTGTTCCCCACCTGTGTCCGAGTGTTCTCATTGTTCACTTCCCACCTGTGAGTGAGAACATGTGGTGGTTGGTTTTCTATCTTTACGATAGCTTGCTGAGAATAATGGTTTCCAGCTTCATCCATGTCCCTACAAAGGACATGAACTCATCTTTTTTTATGACTGCATAGTATTCCATGGTGTATATGTGCCACATTTTCTTAATCCAGTCTATCATTGGTGGACATTTGGGTTGGTTCCAAGTCTTCATTATTGTGAATAGTGCCGCAATAAACATACATGTGCAAGTGTCTTTATAGCAGCATGATTTGTAATCCTTTGGGTATATACCCAGTAATGGGATGACTGGGTCAAATAGTATTTCTAGTTCTAGATGCTTGAGGAATCACCACACTGCCTTCCACAATGGTTGAACTAATTTACAGTCCCACCAACAGTGTAAAAGTGTTCCTATTTCTCCACATGCTCTCCAGCACCTGTTGTTCCTGACTTTTTGATGATCGCCATTTTAACTGGTGTGAGATGGTATCTCATTGTGGTTTTGATTTGCATTTCTCTGATGGCCAGTGATGATGAGCATTTTTTCATGTGTCTGTTGGCTGCATAAATGTCTTTTTTTGAAAAGTATCTGTTCATATCCTTTGCCCACTTTTTGATGGGGTTCTTTGATTTTTTCTTGTAAATTTGTTTAAGTTATTTGTAGATTCTGGATATTAGCCCTTTGTCAGATGGGTAGATTGCAAAAATTTTCTCCCATTCTGTAGATTGCCTGTTCACACTGATGGTAGTTTCTTTTGCTGTGCAGAAGCTCTTTAGTTTAATTAGATCTCATTTCTCAATTTTTGCTTTTGTTGCTGTTGCTTTTGGTGTTTTAGACATGAGGTCCTTGGCCATGCCTGTGTCCTGAATGGTATTGCCTAGGTTTTCCTCTACAGTTTTTATGGTTTTAGGTCTGACATTTAAGTCTTTAATCCATCTTGAATTAATTTTTGTATAAGGTGTGAGGAAGGTATCCAGTTTCAGCTTTCTACATATGGCTAGCCAGTTTTCCCAGCACCATTTATTAAATAGGGAATCCTTTCCCCATTTCTTGTTTTTGTCAGGTTTGTCAAAGATCAGATGGTTGTAGATGTGTGGTATTATTTCTGAGGACTCTGTTCTGTTCCATTGGTCTGTATCTCTGTATTGGTACCAGTACCATGTTGTTTTGGTTACTGTAGCCTTGTAGTATAGTTTGAAGTCAGGTAGCATGATGCCTCTAGCTTTGTTCTTTTTGCGTAGGATTGTCTTGGCAATGAAGGCTCCTTTTTGGTTCCACATCAACTTTAAAGTAGTTTTTTCCAATTCTGTGAAGAAACTCATTGGTGGCTTGATGGGGATGGCACCGAATCTATAAATTACCTTGGGCAGTATGGCCATTTTCACAATATTGATTCTTCCTGTCCATGAGCATGGAATATTCTTCCATTTGTTTGTGTCCTCTTTTATTTCGTTGAGCAGTGGCTTGTAATTTTCCTTGAAGAGGTCCTTCCCATCCCTTGTAAGTTGCTTTCCTAGGTATTTTATTTTCTTTGAAGCAATTGTGAATGGGAGTTCACTCATGATTTGGCTCTCTATCTGTTGGTGTATAGGAATGCATGTGATTTTTGCACTTGATTTTGTATCCTGAGACTTTGCTAAAGTTGCTTATATGCTTAAGGAGATTTTGGGCTGAGACAATGGGGTTTTCTGAATATACAATCATGTCATCTGCAAACAGGGACAATTTGACTTCCTCTTTTCCTAATTGAATACACTTTCTTTCTCCTACCTGATTGCCCTGGCCAGAACTTCCAACACTATGTTGAATAGGAGTGGTGAGAGAGGGCATCCCTGTCTTGTGCCAGTTTTCAAAGGGAATGCTTCCAGTTTTTGCTCATTCGGTATGATATTGGCTGTGGGTTGTGATAAATAGCTCTTATTATTTTGAGATACGTCCCATCAATACCTAATTTATTGAGAGTTTTTAGCATGAAGGGCTGTTGAATTTAATCAAAGGCCTTTTCTGCATCTATTGAGATAATCATGTGGTTCTTGTCTTTGGTTCTGTTTATATGATGGATTATGTTTATTGATTTGCATATGTTGAACCAGCCTTGCATCCCAGGGATGAAGCCCATTTGATCATGGTGGATAAGCTTTTTGATGTGCTGCTGGATTCGGTTTGCCAGTATTTTATTGAGGATTTTTGCATCAATGTTCATCAGGAATATTAGTTTAAAATTCTCTTTTTTGTTGTGACTCTGCCAGGCTTTGGTATCAGGATGATGCTGGTCTCATAAAATGAGTTAGGGAGGATTCCCTCTTTTTCTATTGATTGGAATAGTTTCAGAAGGAATGGTTCCAGCTCTTCTTTGTACCTCTGGTAGAATACAGCTGTGAATCTGTCTGATCCTGGACTTTTTTTCGTTGGTAGGCTATTAATTATTGCCTCAATTTCAGAGCCTCCTATTGGTCTATTCAGGGATTCAACTTCTTCCTGGTTTAGTGTTGGGAGAGTGTATGTGTCCAGGAAAGTATCCATTTCTTCTAGATTTTCTAGTTTATTTGCATAGAGGTGTTTATAGTATTCTCTGATGGTAGTTTGTATCTCCGTGGGAGCGGTGGTGATACCCCTTTATCATATTTTATTGCATCTGTTTGATTCTTCTCTCTTTTCTTCTTTATTGGTCTTGCTAGCCATCTAACAATTTTGTTGATCTTTTCAAAAAACCAGCTCCTGAATTCATTGATTTTTTGAAGGGTTTTTTGTGTCTCTATCTCCTTCAGTTCTGCTCTGATCTTATTTCTTGCCTTCTGCTAGCTTTTGAATGTGTTTGCTCTTGCTTCTCTAGTTCTTTTAATTGTGATGTTAGGGTGTCAATTTCAGATCTTTCCTGCTTTCTCTTGTGGGCATTTAGTGCTATAAATTTCCCTCTACACACTGATTTAAATGTGTCCCAGAGATTCTGGTATGTTGTGTCTTTGTTCTCATTGGTTTCAAAGAACATCTTTATTTCTGCCTTCATTTTGTTATGTACCCAGTAGTCATTCAGGGGCAGGTTGTTCAGTTTCCATGTAGTTGAACAGTTTCGAGTCAGTTTCTTAATCCTGAGTTCTAATTTGATTGAACTAGTCTGAGAGACAGTTTGTTATAATTTCTGTTCTTTTACATTTGCTGAGGAGTGCCTTACTTCCAACTATGTAGTCAATTTTGGAATAAGTGTGATGTGGTGCTGAGAAGAATGTATATTCTGTTGATTTGGGGTGGAGAGTTCCGTAGATGTCTACTAGGTCTGCTTGGTGCAGAGCTGAGTTCAATACCTGAATATCCTTGTTAACTTTCTGTCTGGTTGATCTGTCTAATGTTGACAGTGGTGTGTTAAAGTCTCCCATTATTATTGTGTGGGAGTCTAAGTCTCTTTGTAGGACTCTGAGGACTTGCTTTATGAATCTGGGTGCTCCTGTATCGGGTGCATATATATTTAGGATAGTTAGCTCTTCTTGTTGAATTGATCCCTTTATCATTATGTAATGGCCTTCTTTGTCTCTTTTGATTTTTGTTGGTTTAAAGTCTATTTTATCAGAGACTAAGATTGCAACCCCTGCATTTTTTTTTGTTTTCCATTTGCTTGGTAGATCTTCTTCCATCCCTTTATTTTGAGCCTATGTGTGTCTCTGCACATGAAATGGGTCTCCTGAATACAGCACACTGATGGGTCTTGACTCTATCCAATTTGCCAGTCTGTGTCTTTTAATTGGAGCATTTAGCCCATTTACATTTAAGGTTAATATTTTTATGTGTGAATTATGATGTCAACTAGTTATTTTCCTCGTTAGTTGATGCAGTTTCTTCCTAGCATCGATGGTCTTTACAATTTGGCCTGTTTTTGCAGTGGCTGCTACTGGTAGTTCCTTTCCATGTTTAGTGCTTCCTTGGGGAGCTCTTGTAAGGCAGGCCTGGTGGTCACAGAATCTCTCAGCATTTTCTTGTCTGTAAAGGATTTTATTTCTTCTTCACTTATGAAGCTTAGTTTGGCTGGATATGAAATTCTGGGTTGAAAATTCTTTCCTTTAAGAATGTTGAATATTGGCCCCCACTCTCTTCTGGCTTGTAGAGTTTCTGCCAAGAGATCTGCAGTTAGTCTGATGGGCTTCCCTTTGTGGGTAACCCGACCTTTCTCTCTGGCTGCCCTTAACATTGTTTCCTTCATTTCGACTTTGGTGAATCTGACAATTATGTGTCTTGGAGTTGCTCTTCTCGAGGATTATCTTTGTGGCATTCTCAGTATTTCCTGAATTTGAATGTTGGCCTGCCTTGCTAGATTAGGGAAGTTCTCCTGGATAATATCCTGAAGAGTGTTTTCCAACTTGGTTCCATTCTCCCTATCACTTTCAGGTACAGCAATCAGATGTAGATTTGGTCTTTTCATGTAGTCCCATATTTCTTGGAGGCTTTGTTCGTTTGTTTTTACTCTTTTTTCTAAACTTCTCTTCTCGCTTCATTTCATCCATTTGATCTTCAGTCACTGATAGCCTTTCTTCCAGTTGATCCAATTGGCTACTGAAGCTTGTTCATTCCTCACGTAGTTCTTGTGCCATGTTTTTCAGCTCCATCATGTCATTTAAAGTCTTCTCTATGCTGTTTAGTTAGGCATTCGTCCAATCTTTTTTCAGGGTTTTTAGCTTTTTTGCAATGGGTTCGAACATACTCCTTTAGCTCGGAGAAGTTTATTATTACCAATCTTTTGAAGCCCTCTCTTCTCAACTCGTCAAAGTCATTCTTTGTCCAGCTTTTTTCTGTTGCTGGCAAGGATCTGCGTTTCTTGGAGGAGAAGAGGCACTCTGATTTTTAAAATTTTCAGCTTTTCTGCTCTGGTTTCTCCCCATCTTTGTGGTTTTATCTACCTTTGGTCTTTGATGATGGTGACGTACAGATGGGGTTTTGGTGTGGCTGTTCTTTCTGTTTGTTAGTTTTCCTTCTAACAGTCAGGACCCTCAGCTGCAGGTCTGTTGGATTTTGCTGGAGATCCACTCCAGACCCTGTTTGCCTGGGTATCACCAGTGGAGGCTGCAGAACCACAAATATTGCAGAATGGCAAATGTTGCTGCCTGATTGTTCCTCTGGAAGCTTCATCTCAGAGGGGCACCCAGCCGTATAATGTGTCGGTCGGCCCCTGCTGGGAAGTGCCTCCCAGTTAGACTACTCGGGGGTCAGATTCCCACGTGAGGAGGCAGTCTGTTTGTTCTCAGATCTCAATGTCCATGCTGGGAGTACCACTACTCTTCAAAGCTGTCAGACAAGGAGATTTAAGTCTACAGAAGTTTCTGCTGCCTTTTGTTCAGCTTAGCCCTGCCCCCAGAGGTGAAGTCTACAGAGGCAGGCAGGCTTCCTTGAGCTGCAGTGGGCTCCACTCAATTCGAGCTTCCCAGCCACTTTGTTTACCTACTTCAGCCTCAGCAATGGCGGGTGTCCCTCCCCCAGCCTTGCTGCCGCCTTGCAGTTTGATCTCAGACTGCTGTGCTAGCAGTGAGTGAGGCTCCATGGGCATGGGACCCTCCGTGCCAAGCGCAGGATATAATCTCCTGGTGTGCCATTTGCTAAGACCATTGGAAAAGTGCAGTATTTGGGTGGGTGTGACCTGATTTTCCAGGTGCCATCTGTCACGGCTTCCCTTGGCTAGGAAGGGGAATTCCCTGACCCCTTGTGCTTCCCGGATGAGGCGATGCCTCGCTCTACTTCAGCTCACAGTCCGTGGGCTGCACCCACTATCCTGCACCCACTGTCCGACAAGCCCCAGTGAGATGAACCCAGTACCTCGTTTGGAAATGCAGAAATCACCCATCTTCTGCATTGCTCATGCTGGGAGCTGTAGACTGGAGCTTTTCCTATTCGGCCATCTTGGAACCTCCCCGAAAAAGACCGATTGTTTTTAACTTAACTTTTAATTACAAATGCAAGACATATACACTATAAACATTAGAACAGCATGGAAGTATAAGAATAAAAGTGGAAGTCCTCTTTTACTTAAACCTAGAGAAGCAACTATTTTTGAGGATTTATAACCATAATAGGTTCATTGCCCAATGCACACAGCATGTCAATATGCTGAGACACTGGGTTGCAGCAGAGAAAGAGGTTTAATCATAGGGCTGTCAGATGAGGAAACAGAAAGAAAACTCAAGTCTGTGTCCCTGAGCAGTTTGTGACGAATGATTTTTAAGGGTTTTGGAAGGGGTCAGAGTATGGAAAGCATTGATTGGTCAAAGAGTGTTAAGGCGAAGTAGTGGTATAGGGAGATGAAGAAATGATATTCTCATGCTGAATTGGTTACTTTGTGGGGGTCTTCAAACTGGTTGGTGTCAGCTGTTCTGCTGGAACTCAGGATCTGCTTAGGCAATTCTTAAAAACCTTATGATTCTGATGTCAGAAATCCTATCCACAAGAACAGTGGGGATGCAAATGGTCAGTATCTAGTGCTAAGTAACTTTCAGTTACAAGGATGTGGGTCAGAGTGCTGCCTAATAGTTAACCATATTTCTTTTCAGAATTCTTTAACTCTATAAGGATGGCTTCAGATATTGTATAACTTTTATAACTTACATTTCTCTTATTATGCATTATATTAGTTTGCTAGGGCTGCTATAGCACAGTTCCACAGACTGGCTGGCTTAAACCAGACATTTATTGTCTCATAGTTCTGGAAGTCCAAGATGAAGGTGTCTACAGGGTTGATACCTTCTGAGGGCTGCGAGGAAAGAATTTAACACAGACCTCTCTCCTTGGTTTGTGAATGGCTTTCTTTTCCTTATATCTCTTGACATTGTCTTCACATTCTCTGTCCTTGTTCAGTTAGGACACCAGTCATTTTGGATTAGGGTCTACCCTTATGACCTCATTTTAACTTGATTACCTCTGTAAAGATCCTGCCTCCAAATAAGGACACATTTTTGAGGTACCAGAAGTTAAAATTCATGTGAATTTTGTGGGGACCAAAATTCATATATTTTTGAAACATGAATTCAACCCATAACATGGGTGGAGTGAAGAATCTTGTCATATATTTAAAGGCCATTAGTATTTCTCCACCTGTTCTTGTCATTTGCCCATTTTTTTCTGGAGGATTGTTGCCTGATGCTGGAAGAAATTTATTTCTATTTCACACATGTGTATTGCCATCTTTATCATATACTAAATTCCAATATTATGATGTCTTGTTTGACCCTTTTTATTCCGTTACATTGGTCTCTGTCTATACATGTGCCAATTACACACCACGTTAGTTATTAAGGACTTACATTATGTTTTAATATCACGTAAGGCTAGCCTTTGCTTATCGCTCTTCTTTTTTGTTGTTTTTCTGTGTATTCTTGTTTTTGTTTTTTTCCATACAAGCCTTAGAATCAACTTACTTAGTTTCAGAAAATTTTCTGTGTTTTTCTTTGGGGGCTGTGTGGGATGGTCAGAAAAAGGATTACATTAATTAGTTGACTTGAGAAAATTGACATCTTCATGAAAACTATTCTGTCTCAGAATACGTTGTCTTTCTATATGTTCAAGTTCAGTTTTCCTCAAGAATCATAACATTTTAATCATATAGCTTATATATATGTATAGTTTAAGCTTTTCTTTGCTACTATTATAAATGGAATTTTTCTCTTGAAAAATATCTTCTTACTGGTGGTTGCTTGTACATAAAAAGACTACTTTCTGTACATGGATTTTTATTTCCCATGATCATACTGAATTTTTATATTGGTTGTAGTAGTGTTTCAGCTTATTCTCTTGGGTTTTTCCAGGAATACCTATATCTTATCTCCAAATAAAGATGGTTTTCCCTTTTCCTTTCTAATCATTGTACATCACACTTTTTTTTTTTTGGTCTGTTTACTTACTTTGACTTATACATCTAATACAGTGTTAAATAATAAAGTGGTAGTAGTAGGCCTTTTTCTTTACTGTGGTTGACCAACCTTCTGTGTTTCCCCATTAAGATAATAGTGTTGGACTGAAGAAGAATATTCTTATCATCTTGAGGAAATAACCATTGATTCCTATTTTAATATTTTTATCAAAGATAGATTGAATTGGTTGCATTTTATCAACTTATTCAACAGAAATAGAGGTGACCCATAATTTTTCAACTTATAGATTGTAAACTATAACATATTTGTAGTTTATGTGTTGTAAATTATAATCTATAACTTTATATATTTTAAACTATATTAATACATTTCCTAATATCAAATCCTTTTTTCTAATATTGAAACATCCTTGTATTCCTAGAATAAACTCCACTTGGCACCACAGGTTGGCTGGACACAGAAAAGCAATAGCAATCACTGTAGTCTGGTTCTCAAAGACTCCTACTCCCAGGGTAAGGGGAAGAGCACCACATCAAGGGAACACCCTATAGGACAAAAGAATTCAGACAACAGGCCTTGAGTCCCAGATCTTTCTGCTGGTGGGAGTTTCTTTCAGCAGAGACATAATTGCAGTGCTAGGCTCAGCAGGAAAAGTCTGCAGCTCTACCCCAACAGTCAGGCAGACTTGGTGCTCTTGGAGGGTCTTGGAGAAGTGGTCTTTTTCCCACCTTGTCCACCACTGCAGACACAGCTGGGGCTTCTCCCACAGGAGCTCAGTGTGGCTGAACCTGTAGACAGCCTTCCCGGAACACTTCAGGGTGACTGCATTGCCGCAGGAGAGGTACCCCCACAGGTTCAGGCTTGCACTAGAGGCAGAGTCACAGTTTCTCTCTCCTTAGAACACAGCATGCCTACAGATAAAAATATCTGAATAGCTGGACCACTGGGACAAGAGTGAGTCTGCGAGTTGGATAGCTTTCCTGCTTGGCCTGGCAGGGAAGCTGAGGTGGCTCTCTCTCTTCCCCTTGTTAAGACCTCACTGCATCTAACTGAGAGCTCCCTCAGCCACCTTCATCAAGGCTAGGACCTCTGTCCGCCATTGGATATTACATTTACCACCTGCTTTACCTACAACAGGTTCCTACCCAGTGATACCACTCCTATCCTGAAGCCTGAACCATCAACTCAGTAAATGAAATATTGGGGAAAAATTAAATTAAAAAGTACATACCACAGGGAAATGAGATAAGCTTCAAGAGACCTCTGCCATTGCAATTCCATAGGAGATAGCAAACTTGCCCACACACTGAGTACATGATGACTACTACAGCCATATGAGGAAACCATCATACAAAGACTGTCCACAACTGAGGAATTCATAGAGTCTTCACTCCCAAAAGTACAGATAACCAAATTAAGCTATAATAAACATTAAACTCACTTTCTTGAGGGGGAAAGAAGAAATTAAAAACACAGTCAAATAAAAAATAAATTCAAGAACAATTAGAGGAAATAGTATACCCAAATGAGAAGGAACCAGAAAAGTAATTCTGATAATATGACAAAACAAGGTTCTGTAACACCCCCAAAAAGATCATACGGTCTCTCCAGCAGTGGATCCAAACCAAGATGTAATCTTTGAAATACCAGATAAAGAATTTAGAAGATTATTAAGCTACTCAAGGAGATACCACAGAAAGATGAAAACCAACATAAATTTTTTAAAATTCAGGATATGAATGAAAAATTTTCTAGAGAGATGTAAAGAAAAATCAATCCGAACTTCTGGAAATGAAAGACACACTTAGGGAACTATAAAATGCCATGGAAAGGTTCAACAATAGACTACAACACGTAGACAAAAGAATTTTAGAGCTCAAAGATCAGGCTTTTGATTAACCCAATCAGACAAACATATAAAGGAATCAAAAGAAATGAAGAAAGTCTTTAAGAAATATGGGATTATGTAAAACAGCCAAACCTAAGAATAATTGGTGTTGCTGAGGAAGAAGAGAAGGCTAGACATTTGGAAAACTTATTTGAGGGAATAATTGAGGAAAACATCCCTGGCCTTGCTAGAGATTTAGATATCCAAATACAAGAAGCTCAAAGAACTCCTTGGAAATTTCATTACGAAAAGATCATCACTGAAGCACACAGTTGTCAGGTATCTAAAATCAACATGAAGGAAAGAATTCTAAGAGCTGCGAGACAAAAGCATCAAATAATCTATAAGAGAAAACCTATATGACTAACAGCACACTTCTCAGCAGAAACCTTATAAGCTAGAAGGGAATTGGGGTCCTATCTTTAGCCTCCTTAAACAGAATAACTGTTAGTCAAGAATTTTGTATCCAGCAAAATTAATTAATCCAGCAAAACTAAAACCTTTCATAAATGAAAGAGAAATGAAGTCATTTTCAGACAAACACATGCCCAGGGAATTTGCTACTACTGAACTAGCACTATAGGAAATGCTAAAAGAAGTTATAAATCCCGAAACAAAAGTTCAACATGCACTAAAATAGAACATCTTGAAAGCAAAACAAAAACAAAAACAAAAACAAAACTCATAGGGCCTGTAAAACTATAACACAACAACAGTTTATCTAGGCAACAACTGATACTGATGAATAGAACAGTACCCCACATCTCAATATTAACGTTGAATGTAAATGGCCTAAATGCTCCAATTAAAAGATACAGAATGGCAGAATGAATTTAAAAATCACAATAGAAATATCTGCTTTCTTCAGGAGACTTACCTAACACATAAGAATTCATATAAACTCAAGATAAAGGGATGGAAAAGATATGCTACACAAATGAAAACCAAAGTAAGCAAGAGTAGCTATTCTTATATCAGACAAAACAGACTTTAAGGCATCAGCAGTGAAAAAAGACAAGGTCATTATATAATGATAAAAGGATCAATCCAACAAGAAGATACTATAATACTAAATCTATATGCACCTAACACTGGCGCTCTCATATTTATAAAACAGTTACTACTAGACCCAAGAAATAAAATAGCAACACAATAATAGTGGTGGACTTAAAAGTACTCCACTGACAGCACTAAACAGATCGAGACAGAAAGCCAACAAACAGTGGACTTAAGCTGTACCCTAAAACAAATGGACTTAACAGAAATTTACAGAACATTCTGCCCAACAACTGCAGAATATACATTCTTCTTAGCACATGGAACATTCTCCAACATAGGCCACAAAACAAGTCTCAATAAATTTAAGAAAGTCGAGATCATATCAAGTATCTTCTCAGACAACAGTGGAATAAAATTAGAAATCAGCTCCCAAAGGAACTGTCAACACTATACAAATACATGGAAATTAAATAATCTGCTCCTGAATGAATTGGGGATTAACAATAAAATCAAGATGGAAATCAAAAGATTCTTTGAAATGAATGGTAATAGTGACAGAGGTTATCAGAACCTCTGGAATACAACAAAAGCAGTGCTAAGAGGAAAAGTCATAGCATCAAATGCCTACATCAGAAAGCCTGAAAGAGCACAAATAGACAACCTAATGCCACACCTCAAGGAACTAGAGAAACAGGAACCAACTAAACCCGAAGTCATTGAAAGAAAAGAAATAACAAAGATCAGAGCAGAACTAAATGAAATTGAAACTAACAAAAAAGAAAAATGAAACAAAAAGCTGGTTCTTTGAAAAGATAAACAAAATTGATAGACTATTAATGAGATTAACCAAAAAGAGAGAAAATCCAAATAAGCTCAATTTGAAATGAAACCAGAGACTCACAACCAATACTGCAGAAATACAAAAGATCATTCAAGACCGCTATGAACACCTTTACATGCACAAACTATTAGCATAGTACTGGAAGTCCTAGCCAGAGCAATTAGGCAAGCAAAAGAAATAAAGGACATACAAAGTGGAAAAGAGGAAGTCAAACTAATGCTGTTCACCAGTGATATGACCATCTACCTAGAAAACCCTAAAGACATATCCAAAAAAATCCTAGTTCTGATAAACTAATTCAGTAAAGTCTCAGGCTACAAAATCACTGCACACAAATCAGTGGCACTGCTATACACAAAGGATGACCAAGCTAAGAAGCAAATCAAGAAGTCAATCCCTTTTATAACAGCTGCAAAGAAAATACCTGGGCATATACCTAACCAAGGAGGTAAAAGATCCCTACAAGGAAAACTGCTGAAAGAAATCATCATAGATGACACAAATGAAAACACATCCCGTGGAAATAATCAATATTGTGAAAATGACTATACTGCCCAATGCAATCTACAGATTCAATGCAGTTCACACCCAAATACCGTATCATTTTTCACAGAACTAGGAAAAACAATCCTAAAATTCATATGGAACCAAAAAAAGAGCCTGAATAGCTAAAGCAATCCTAAACAAAAAGAACAAATCTGGAAGCATCACATCACCAAACTTCAAATTCTACGACAAGGCTGTAGTTATTAAAACAGCATGATGCTGGTATAAAAATAGGCATGTAGACCAGTGGAACAGAAGAGAGACCACAGAAATGAATCGAAGTACTTACAGCCAACTGGTTCTTTGACAAAGCATAAAAAAACAAACTGGGGCAAGGTCACCCTATTCAATAAATGGTGCTGGGAAAACTTGCAGGCCACATAAAGAAGAATGAAACCGCATCCCCATTTCTCACCTTATACAAAAATTAGCTCAAGATGGATCAAGATGTTTATGGTTTATCTGTAACCATAAACATTTCTAGACAATAACACTGGAAAAACTCTTCTGGACATTGATAGACAAAGAATTCATGACCAAGACTCCAAAAGCAAATGCAACCAAAATAAATAAATGGGACCTAATTTTAAAACTTCTGCATGGCAAAAGAAATAATCATCAGACTAAACCTACAACCCACAGAATGGGAGAAAATATTTGTGACTATGCATCTGACAAAGGACTAGTATCCAGAATCTACAAAAAACTCAAATTAGCAAGAAAAAAATAATCCCATCAAAAGTGGGCAAAGGACATAAATAGAAATTTGTCAAAAGATGATGTACAAGTGGCCAAGAAACATGAAAAAATGCCCATTATTACTATTCAGCAGGAAAATACAAGTTAAAACCACAATGAGATACCACCTTACTCCTGCTAGAATGGCCATAAAGAAAAAGTCAGAAATGAGTAGATGTTGGCATGGATATGGTGAAAAGGGAACACTTTTACACTGCTGGTGGGACTGTATATTAGCGCAACTTCTATGGAAAACAGTATGGAGACTCTTTAAAGAACTAAAAGTAGATCTACCATTCAATACAGAAATCCCACTACTGGGTATCTCCCCACTGGAAAAGAAGTCATTATATGAGAAAGACACATGCACACACGTTTATAGCAACACATTTCACAATTGCAAAGAACCAACTTAAATGCCTTAACCAATGAGTAGATAAAACATGGTATATATATATCCCCTGGACTAAAGGAATGAAAATAATAATAAGGAGCAAAATAGTGTATTTTATAGCAACTGGGTGGCCATTATTCTAAGTGAAGTCACTTCAGAATGGAAACTCAAATACCATATGTTCTCACTTACAAGTGAGGACTAAACTATGAGGACACAAAGACGTACAGTGATATAATGGACTTTGGGGGCTTGAGGGGCAGGGAGGGAAAAGGGAATGAGGGATAAAAGACTACATATTGGATGCAATGTACACTGCTCAGGTGATGGGTACACTAAAATCTGAGAATTCACCACTATGGAATTCATCCAAGTAACCGAAAACCACTTGTACCCCAAAAGCTATTGAAATAAAAATTTTAAAAAAGAATAAACCTCACTTGATCATGACCTATTATTCTTATATGTGCTGGTAGTCTTTTCTCTAATGTCTAAGTATTTTTGCATCAATATTCATAGATGAAAACTGTAGTGCTCTTTTGTGCAGTTTTTTCAGGTTTTAATATTTATTTTTCTTTTGTTACCGAAGTTACCACCACTTCATGAAAATAATTGGGAGCTTTGTATTCCTCTTTTGTGCTCTGGAACAGTTTACATAGCACTGGAACCTGGGTCTTTTTAGGGGAGTAGACAGCTTTCTCTGCTTCTGTGGAAATTTGGCTGTTCAGTCTTCATATAGCTTCTGGAGTCAGTTTTGGCAAATTATGTTTTCCAAGAAAAAGATTTATATTGGATATATTCTATAGTGTTGTAAAAAGTATTCTCTTTTAAAAAAAGAAGTCTTTGTTTCTTGTTTATTTTATTTTATTTTTTTGAGACAGTTTCACTCTGACACACAGGCTGGAGTGCAGTGGTGCAGTCTCAGCTCAAACTCTGCCTCCCAGATTCAAGTGATTCTTGTGCCTCAGCCTTCTGACTAGGTGAGATTATAAGTGTGTGCCATCATGCCTGGCTAATTTTTGTATTTTTAGTAGAGATGAGGTTTTGCCATGTTGGTCAAGCTGATCTTGGGCTCCTGGCCTCAAGTGATCTGCCCACCTTGGCCTCCCAAAGTGCTGGGATTACAGGCATGGGCCACCACATCTGGCCTATTTCATTTCTTATTTTGTACATTCATGCTTTCTCTTATTTTTCTCCTGTTTTTCTACATTGTGTTAGCTTGGTTGTAGTTGATTCTACCCTTTGACCTAAGAGTTGTATTATGAAGACTGATTGTTTCCTATGTGAAAGAGCCTTTATGTTTTCTGATTTTGTTATTTCTAGTGTTATTGTATTGAGATCAAATAATATTGTCTGTATTATTTCTTCCTTTTACAATCTATTGTTGTTTTCTTTGTGGCCTAATATCAGTTTTTATGAATGTTTCATGAGTTCTTAGAGAAGATGCATTCTTTTTACCAAAGTATAGATATATACATACATATATAAGTATATATTATTACATACACACATACACATGTATAAATGTATATGTGTGTGTATATATATAAGATCTATTTTATTCATTATGCTTTTAGAGCTTCCATAAGCTTACTTATTTTGGTGGTGAGCAGAGACTAAAACAAAGATAGACATAAGGATAACAATGGTATATAAATAAATGTTAGTCTAATAATGCAGGAATAATACAACAACAAAAAATAGAAAGGGGAGAAAAAGTAGACAGAATAAACTTGCTTACTACTCTATTTGTAATAACTAGCAGTCAAGTGATGTTGAAAGTTGACAAATGTAATACAAGCTTGAACATATTCAATAGCATAATAAAGGGAAACACCAAGAAAGGTAATATATTATCAATATTTAAAAACTTTTTAGCTCATCTTGGAATCTTAAGTTGTAATTTTCATCTACTTTGTGTGATTTTGGGGTAAGTTTTCATTAACTGTATGAATGTTAGCCTATTTTTTATTTCTCATAGCATTTTGAATGAATTTTTGGGTGAAGGAGTTTCCTAGACTTGGAGCACAGGAGGATCCTAGGGAAGGGTATGGTAATATATAATGAGTCATGGTTGTTTCAATTTTGTAGTTCAGTGCTGTCTCTACTGCTGCTATAGGAAAGGCCTAGAGGTAACTCTTCCATGTGTCCGCAGCTCTGGCTCTCAGGTCCTAGCCTGATTGAAGAAGGCTTCTTCCTGCAGGTCTCTGTTTCACAAATCCCTCCTCTTGCCATCCCAGGTGATGCCACTGTAGCTGGTATTTTGTGAGATCTTCCCCTCTGGACCCGTAGCCTGAGCCTTGATTAGCTTTCTCTCTCTGCCTCCCCAGTAATCAATCCTGCCTTGTTCAAGCTACATCACACTCACAGGCACTCCCTCTCAGGAGCAGGCTCTTGCTCTTCTGGAAGGTCTAGCACCTTCTGAGCACCTGTCAGACCACCTTTCGCGTAACATGTTTCTCTTCCACAGTACCTTTGCAACTTCCCATGCAGTTCTGCTGTACGACTCTATTTTCGGCAGTACTTAATCACAATTTTGAGTTTGCAGGTTTTCTCTGTTTCTTATTTTTGCTGAAATGTTTGTGGATTTTGTTCTGTTTTGTTTTCTTCTCGTTGTTATATATTATTAACAATAAGAAAGAGGGACAATTCACAAATAAGCTGCCGCCTTGTTGTTCTGGAAACAGATGTCAATGCAAAGTTTTTCTTTTTTTTTTTGAGACAGGGTCTCACACTGCCTCCCAGGCTTGCATGTAGTGCACAGTCATGGCTCATTGTACCCTCAATCTCCTGGGCTCAAGCAATTTTCCAGCCTCAGCCTCCTGAGTAGCTGGGACTACAAGCATGCACCATTGCTCCCAGCTAATTTATTATTGTTGTTTTTAGTAGAGAGGAGGTCTCACTGCATTGCCCAGGGCTGTTCTCGAACTCCCTGGCTCAAGCCATCCTCCCGCCTTGGCCTCCCAAAGTGTTGGGGTAATAGGCATGAGTGTCTGGCCAGGGTATTTTTGGTGCTATGCATTTTTCTCCCAGGTTCTGATTCTGATCAATACTGGACTTTTATTATAATTTTTGTAATATAGTTTGGGTTTTTTATTTGGTTCAAAAAGAAGTTGTTTTCATTGTAATTTCCTATAGTAATGGGTTTTCTCCTAATTTTGGTATCAGTTTGTAGTTTTAGTGTCGCGATGGGCAGTGAGTGTCATCTGTAATACTGCTCCCTCTTGGAATTTGAGTTGTTCATCATGGCTTTTTTCTTTAATGAAGCTTCTAATGTTATAATCTTTGTTGAATTTGTTCTGCATGTCTTCATTCAGCCTTTTATTTTCAACATTTGTAGGTTTTAGGTATATATTTTTTATATTTACATTGTGGTTTTTTTCCTTCCAATATTTTTATTTTGTTTTTTAGAGACAGGCTCTCACTCTGTTGCCCAAGCTGGAGTGCGGTGGCAGTCATAGCTCACTCCAGCCTCAAACTCCTGGGCTCAAGCAATCCTGCCACCCCAGCCTCCCATGTATCTGCGACTACAGGCGTGTGCCACCATGCCCAGCTAATTTTTTTTCTTCTGTAGGGACAGGGTCTCACTGTGTTGTCCAGGCTGGTCTCCAACTCCTGGCCTGGAGCAGTCTGCCCACCTCAGCCCCGCAAAGTGCTGGGATTACAGGCATGAGGCACTGCACATGGTCTTTCCTTTTAATCTGAGTATAAAGTTTTCTAACTTTTGAGTTGTTACCCTTATACTTACTGATTATACCAGAATGTTTATGATCTTATGTTACACTTTGATTTTTTGTTTGTTTTTATTAATCTTTAATGAAGTATAAGATTCACCAATTTTAAGCATACAGTTTAGTGACTTTTTTTTTTTCCTTTTAAAGACAGAGTCTTGCTTTGTCATCCAGACTGGAATGCAGTGGTGTGATCTCAGCTCACTGCAACCCCCACCTCCCAGGGTCAAGCGATTCTTGTGTCTCAGCTTCTCAAAGCAGCTGGAATTACAAGTGTGTGCGAACATGCCTGGATAATTTTTGTACTTTTAGTAGAGAGGGGGTTTTGCCATGTTGGCCAGGCTGGTCTCGAACTCCTGACCTCAAGTGATCTGCTTGCCTCGGTTTCCCAAAGTGCTAGGATTACAGGCATGAGCCACTGTGCCCAGCCCAGTTTAGTGACTTTTTAATAATATATACAGTCATGTAATCACCATCACAATCAAGATGTAGAACATTTTCCTCAGCCCATGCAGCTCTGCAATTCACCTTTGTGGCAGAACCTTCCTTTCCACACCCAACTCTTGCAATCACTAACCTACTTTCTGTTGTAACAGTTATGCCTTTCCTCCGGTGCCATACATTGAATAAGTATATACTCTTTTGTTTGAATTCACAAAATTGAAACCAAAGACTTACCATGTTGAATATATCAGTAGATTATTCCTTTTTATTCTTGACTGCTATTCCATTGTATAGATACACTATTTTGTGCCTGTCCTTTCTATTTGATGACCATTTGGGTTATTTCCAGTTTGGGGCTATAACTAGTCTTAGTCTGGATCATATATTTTCATTTCTCTTCTGTAAATACCTAGTAGTATGGGGGTGTTGGGTCATATGGAAAGCTTGTATGTAACCTGAGAGACTGAGAAGCTATTTTCCAAAGTGGTTGTAACATTCTAACAAACAACATATGAGAGTTCCAATTGCTGTACTTCCTCATTAACATTTGATATCATCTCTCTCTTAATTTAATGGATGCATAGTGATATATTGTTGTAGTTTCTATTTACATTTCCCTACAGACTAATTATAATATTAGTTCGTTCTTACACTGCCGTTAAGAAATACCTGAGACTGGGTGATTTATAAAGAAAAGAGGTTTAATTGGCTCGTGTGGTTCCGCAGACTGTGCAAGAAGCATGGCAGCATCTGCTTCTGGGGAAGCCTCAAGGAGCTTTTATTCATGGTGAAAGGCAAAGTAGGAGCAGGTGTATTACGTGGGAGGAACAGGACCAAGAGAGAGAAGCGGGAGGTGTCATACACTTTTAAACAACCAGGTCTCATACTAACTCACCCACTATCACAAGAACAGCACTGAGGGGATGGTGCTAACCCATTCATGAGGACTCTGCCCCCGTGGTCCAGTTACCTCCTACCAGGGAATTACACCCTCCCACCTCCAACACTGGGGATGAGATTTGGTGAGGACATAGATCCAAACCATATCATTGTGCTTATTGGCCATCTGTATAAGGTTTTTTTTTTTGTTTTTTTTTTTTTTTTGCAAAGTGCCTATTCAAGATTTTTGCCCTTTTTTAGGTTTTGGGTTTTGAATTTCTTTGGAAAACAAAAAGGCCTACTGAGATTTTGATTGCAACTCTTGTTAAATCAGTTTGGTGAAGATTAATGTGTTGATTATATTAAGCTTCCAATTCATGAATATGTTATGTTTCTTGATTTATTTTGGTCTTTAATTACTCCTAGCAGAGTTTTAGTTTGCAGTGTACATATTTTACTAAGAATTTATAACTGAATGCTAATATAAATGGTATTTTTAAATTTCTAGTTTGTTGCTAATACATAGAAATACAATTAATTCTTGTATATGGACCTTATGTCCTGTGGCTTTGCTGTACTCACTTATTAGTTCTAGTAGAGATCTTAGGAATTTTTTCCTAATGGGTCCTGTTACAGTTGTAGAGTTCACAGGATTTTCTTCACAATGGATCATATCTCCAGCAAATAAAAATAGTTTTACTTTTTCCTTTCCAGTCTTTATAGTAAGGTGTTTTATTTATTTTTCTTATTGTGCTGGACTGGCAAGGACCTCTGGGTTGAGAACAGATACCCTTCCTTGCCTGTTTTTCATCTTAGTGAGAAGGCATTTAGTTTTAGACCATTATGTATGATGTTAACTTTGGGTCTTCATAGTTGTCCTTTATCAGGCTGAAAAGGTTTCCTTTTATTCCTAGTTTACTGGGAGTTTTAATCATAAACTGATACTTGAGTATTTAAAATGCTTTTTCTGTATCTGTTGAGATGATCATGTGGCTTTTCTCTTGTCGTTAATGTATAAATTATCCTGATTGACATTACAGTGTTTAATCAACCTTGTATTTCTGAGATAAAGTCTGCTTGGCTATGATGGAGGATCCTTTTTATATATTGCTGGTTTCAATTTCCTGAAATTTTCTTAAAAGATTTTTGCATCTGTGTTCAGGGAGGATATTGGTCTATAATTTTCTTAATGCCTTTATCTGGTGTTAAGGTCAAAGTAATGCTTGTTTAATAGAATGAGTTGAAGTCAAAGGAGATTGCCTCAGATGAGACTTTGGACTTTGGAGTTTTGAGTTAATGCTGGAATGAGTTAAGACTTTAGAAGACTGTTGGGAAGGCATGATTGTATGTTACAATGTGAGAAGGACATGAGATCTGAGGCAAATCCCCTCCACCTATGAGCCTGTAAAGTAAAAAACTGGTTACTTCCAAGATACAAAGGAGATATAAGCATTGGGTAAACATTCCTCTTCCAAAAGGAAAAAAATTGGCCAAAAGAAAGGGGCTACAGGCTCACACAGGTCCAAAACTCAGCAGGGCAGTCATTAAATCATAAAGCTCCAAAATAATCTCCTTTAACTCCATGTCCCACATCCAGGTACACTGATATGAGGGATGGGCTCCCAAGGCGTTGAGCAGTTCCCCCCGTGTGGCCTTGCAGGGTTCAACCCCTGAGGCTACTCTCACAGGCTAGACTTGAGTGCCTACAGCTTTTCCACACTGAAGGTGCAAGCTGCCAGTGGGTCTACTATTCCAGGCTCTGGAGGACAGTGGCCCTCTTCTCATAGCTCTACTAGGCAGTCCCCCAGTGGGGACTCTGGGGGGAAGGGGGTACAATCCCACTTTTTCACTTCATACTTCCCTAGTAGAGGTTCTCTCTGAGGTTCCACCCTTGCCGCAGGCTTCTGCCTAGATTCTCAGACTTTCAAAATACGTTCTCTGAAACCTAGGCAGTGGCTGCCAAGCCTCATTCACTGTTGCACTCTGCATGCCTACAGGCTTAACACCACATGACAGCCACCAAGGCTCATGGCTTGCACCCTCTGAAGTAGCAGCCTGAGCTATCTGGGGCTCCTTTAGCTGACGCTGGAGCCAGAGTGGTCAGAATGAGGAAAACAGTGTCTTGAGGCTATGCAGGGCTGCAGGGCAGCAGGGCCCTGGGCCTGGCCCATGAAACCATTCTTCCCTTCTAGGTCTCTGGGCCTGGAATGGGAGGGGCTGCTGCAAAGGTCTCTGAAATGCCTTTGAGGACTTTTTCTCATTGTCTTAGATGTTAGCCCTTGGCTCCCTTTTGGTTATGCAAATATCTCTAGCAAGTGGTTGCTCCACAGCCTGCTTGGATTCTTCCTTTGAAAACAAGCTTTTATTTTCTACATGGCCTGGCTGCAAATTTTCCACTTTTACACCCTGCTTCCCTTTTAAAAGTTCCAACTATAAATCATTTCTTTGCTCCCACATCTGAGCATAGCTTGCTAGAAACAGCCAGGCTATGTATTAAATACTTTACTGCTTAGAAATTTCTTCTACCAGATACCCTAAATCATCGCTTTGAAGTCAAACTTCCACAGGTCCCTAGGGCACAAACAGAATGCAGCCAAGTTCTTTGCTACAGCATAACATGCGTGACTTTGCTCCAGGTCCCAGTCAGTTCCTCATTTCCATCTGAGACCTCATTTCACTGTCCCTATCACTATCAACATTTTGGTCACAACCATTAACCAATCTCTGAGATGTTCCAAACTTTCCTTTATCTTCCTATTTCCTTTTGAGCCCTCCAAACTCTTCCAGCCTCTGCTATTACCCAGTTTCAAAGTTGTGTCTACGTTTTCAGGTATCTTTATAGCAGTGCCCCACTCCTTGGTACCAATTTTCTGTATTAGACCATTCTTGCACTGTCATAAAAAAATACCTGAGACTGGGTGATTTATAAAGAAAAGAGGTTTAATTGGTTCATGGTTCTCAGGCTGTGCAAGCATGGCACCAACATCACTTGGGTTCTGGGGAGATATAATTCACATACTATACAATTCACTGATCAAAATGTATAGTTCAGTCACTTGTAGTATATTCACAGAGTTGTGCATCCATCACAGCAATCAACTATAGAACATATTCACTACCCCATAAATGGGGGAGGCCTCAGGGAGCTTTTACTTGTAGTGAAGGTGAAGTGGGAGCAGGCATATCACATGGTGAAAGCAGGAGCAAGATGAGAGAGAGTAGGGTGGGTACGGTGTGCCACACACTTTTAAACAACCAGATCTTACGAGAACTCACTACCGCAAAGACAGCACCAAGCCATGGAGGACTGACACCAGGACCCAAACCACCTCCCACCAAGCCCCCACCTCTAGCATTGAGAATTACAGCTCAATTCAATATGAGATATAGATAGGGACAAAAATTCAAACTGTATAATTAGCTGGTAATCTCTCATTCTGGAGAGTGCATTATCTGATATTTATACAGACCCTCAAGCTTTTGTGTTTTAATGTTTTCATAGTGTATTTTTTATCCTTTTACTTAAAACTATCTGTTAGTATATTAGGGTGGGTTTCTTGCAGAGAGCATATAGTTGGGTCTTTTTAATCCAGTCTTAAAGACTGCTTGTCACTGTAGTATTTATATAAGGGTGGGCCAATTTATACAGGGGTCATCTGTGGGTCAAATCTGCTGTTATACAGCCCCAAAGAATTGTTTTTACATTTTTTAATGAAAAAAATCAAAAGAGTAATAACTTGAGGTACATGAAAATTATATCCAAATATCTAGTGTTTCTAAAATTTCGTTGGAACATAGATTTGCTCATTCATTCATGTACTGTCTGTGACTGTTTTGTGCTGCAATGGCAGCTGAATAGTTTTGTTGGAGATTATACAGTCCACAACTAAAAATATTTATTATCTGTCTTTTTACAGTAAAAGTTTGCTAAGCTTTCATCTAAAGCATTACATTTATTGTAATTATGGATATGATTGGATTTAAACAAGCCATTTCCTATTTTTCTGTTTGATTTGTGTTCCTTATGCCTTTTTTCCTTCTTTTTTCTGCCTTCTTTTGGGTTTTTTCCTTCAAATTCTATTTTATCTCCAGTATTATTTTATTAGCCATACTTCCTTTATTTTTTAATAAAGTTTCTCTACAGTTTAGAATATATGTCTCTAACACACTATAGTCAACCTTAAATTATATTACTTTGTTTCATATATAGTGTAGGAACTTTGCAACCTTATAATTCTGTTTTTTCCTCTTTTCTCTTATGCTATTGTTATAATACATTTCACTATTATATATTATTAATCCCATATTACATTTTTTCTATTTGCATTTTAAATAATTATCTATAGCTTTATTAATATATAATTCACATACTTTACAATTCACTAATTCAAAGTGTATAGTTCAATGGCTTTTAGTATATTCACAGAGTTGTGCATCCATCACAGCAATCAACTTTAGAACATATTCACTACCCCATAAAGAAATCCTATCCTCTTTAGCTCACCCCCTAATTTCCCTATCTCCTTGACCCTGAACAACTCATCTAGAAAGTACTACGAATCTACTTCTGCCTCCACAGATTTGCCTGTAGGTTTCACATGGATGGGATTGTCCAATGTCATAATTTGTAACTGGCTTATTTCACTTAGCATTATGCTGTTAAAATATATTTCTATGAATATTTATATACAGGTTTTAAGTAGATATTATGTTTTCATTTTCCATGGGTTTATACTTAGTGAAATCACTGGGTCATATGGTAACTCTGTGTTTGAGCACTTGAGGAACTGTCAGACTATTTTCCAAAACCACTGGCTGTATTTTACATTTCCACCAGGGTTATATGAGGCTTCTAATCTCCCTACATCCTTGTCAATACCTTTTATGTCTTTTTGATTAAAAATATCATAGTGGCTGAGAAGTAGTATCTCACTGTGGTTTTGATTTGCATTTCCCTGATGGCAAATGATATTCACCATCTTATTGTGTGCTTATTGGCAGTCTGTATATCTTTTTTAGAGAACTATCTATTGAGATCCTTTGCCCATGTTTGAATTTTTCTTTTTGTTGTGTATTTGTAAGAGTTCTTTATATATTTTGATACAAGTACCTTACCAAGTGTGATTTATAAAATTTTCTCCCATTTTTTGTTGTCTTTTCATTTTCTCGATGATGTCCTTTGTGGTACAAATGTTTGTATTTTGATACTCAGGTTTTTTTGTCTTTCCTTGCTTGTGTTTTTGGTACTATAGCTAAGAAACTACATTTGGCCCTTTAACGACACAGGTTTGAACTGCACAGGTCCACCTATCTAGATTTTTTTCAACAAACATACTGGAAAATTTTTTGGATATTTGCAACAGTTTGAAAAAACTTGCAGAGGAACCATGTAACCTAGAAATATTGAAAAGACTAAAAAGCTAGGTATGTCATGAATGCTTAAAACATATGTAGATACTAGTCTGTTTTATTATTTACTGTATAAAATATCCATAAGTCTATTATTAAAAGTTAAAATTGATAAATGTATACACACAAACACAGACCATACATGGCATCATAGGCAGTTGAGAAATATAAACAAACATAAAATTAACTGTAGTACATACTATACTACTGTAATAATGTCGTAGCCACCTCCTGTTGCTGTGGCAGTGAGCTCAAGTAATGTGTCTGCTTAAAACACTAATCATCTCCACATGAGCAGTTCATATCGTGTTTAGTGCAATACCATAAAACTTGAATAATACCATGGGACCCAGATGAAGTCATGGATTATCACTGGTGATGCTGGAAGTGCTCCCAAGAAGCAGAGAAAAAAGCCATGATATTACAAGAAAAAGTTGAATTGCTTGATACGTACAGTAGACTGAGGTCTTCACATGTGATTATCCATTTCAAGATAAATGTATCCAGTGTAAGGACCATTGAAAAAAGAAATGAAAATTTTGTGAAGTTGGCACTGCAGCTATGTCAGCAGGCACCAAAACTTTACACTTCTTGCAAAATACCCATTTATCTCATATTTAAAATGCAGCTTTTATGTTGGTGCAGGATTACTATAAGAAAGGCTTACCTGTAGACTAATATAATTCAAGAAAAAGAAAAGTCATTATATGACAACTTAAAGCAAAAGTAAGGTGCAGGATCTAAAGCTGGAGAATTTAATGCCAGCAAAGGATGATGTGATAATTTTAGAATGAGGTTTGGTTTTTTAAAGTCAAGATAATAGGAGAGGCAACTTCTGCCAACCAAGAGGCAGCAGACAAGTTCCCAGATGCCATTAAGAAAATCACCTGAGCAGCTTGGGTGGTGGGAGGAGGAGCGGCAGCAGCCAGGCAGCCCAGTAGCCCAGCTTTGCTAAGGGTCTCAGTGTGCTGCAGCCTGCAGGCACTTGGCACACACCCTCCCTGCTGCCAGGATGTCAAGAGGAAGGTCAACTCCACTGAAGGGGGCAGCAAAGGAGTAGCTCAAGAGTGGAGATCTTCACACTTGTCAGCTAAATCTGCCCCTGCAAAAGTGGAAACTAAGCCAAAAAAGGCAGCAGAAAGGGATAAATCTCCAGACAGAACGTGCAAACAAAAGGGAAAGGAGGAGCAAAGGGAAAACAGGCTGAAGTGGCTAACCGAGAAAGTAAAGAAGATTTGTCTGCAGAAAATGAAGAAACAAAACCGAGGAGAGTTCAGCTTCCAATGAAGCTAGAGAGAAAGAAGCCAACTCTGATTAATATCCTATACCATGTCTTATCAGTGGTTCCTGTCTCCCGTCTCCCTTCTCGTACAATCCAGAGGAATATTTTTATCAACTATTTCGTAAATGCAAGTTTTTTAGTAGCTCTGGAAACATTTTTAAGAAGGAAGGAATCCCACCTTATCCCATTTTTTAAGTGTAAATGCTTATTTTAAAAAGAGGTGAAATCATTCACCGGTTGTTTATTTTTTGGTACAACCAGAAAATAGTGTGAGATATTGAATTATAGGAGGCTTTGACTATCTTAGGTGTCAGGTTAACATTCCATAGATGGGGGGTTAGTTTTTATATCCTATAATACAAAGCATACTAACCAGCAATATGGAGTCACAGTCCTGTACTGAATGTCTTAAACATTTTAAATTACTTCTGTTCCCATGTTGTTTTTTAGTAGAATTGTTTCCTAAAGAAAACCACTCCATATTCATGGCTTTCCCTGTCTGAATTGTATGTACTCTGTAACATCTTTAGTTGTGATAGTCCTGTTTTTCCAATAACTTTGTGAATGTGCTGTGAATGAAAATTTGAGTATGTAGTGTACATACTATTCAGTTATGAATTGGTAGGACATATGCAACAGCTTAACAACATGTGAAGATACTGGCACGTGATAGCCTCTTAAGGAAATTTTGCCTCCAGATATTAAGCTGGAAAGTCACTAGAGTAACTTTTACAAAGAATTTGAAATACATGGTTTTTTAGATTTTTGGTACATATGTTAAGAATTGTGTACAGATTGAAATGTCTATGTGGTGATCCTCAACCCAACCAGTAAACTCTCAATTATGAAAGAAAAAAATCACTAAGGAGAAAAGATATCTGCCCCAACAGATTTTTAATGAAGATGGAAGTTCCCTGTTCGTAGAAAAAAAAAAAAAATGCCACAAAGGACATTTATTAGTAAGGAAGAGAAATGAAAACCAAGATTTGAAACAGGAAGAGATAGGCTACCTCTGTTATTTTATACAAATGCAGTTGGTCTTAAGATCAGTATTGTTCTTATCTATAAAGCTGCTAACCCCCAAGCCTTGAAGGTAAAGATAAATACTAGCTGCCAGTCTTTTAGTTGCACAACAGAATGTCTGGGCAACAAGAATCCTTTCTCTGCATTGGTTCCATCAATGCTTTTGTCCCTGGGGTCAGGAAGTATGTTGCCTGTAAGGGACTGCCTTTTAAAGTTCTTTTGATATTGGGCAATGCTCTCTGGCCACCCAGAACTCCATGAGCTCAACACTGAAGGTGTCAAAGGGGTCTATCGGCCCCCAAACTCAACATCTCTAATTCAGTCTCTAGATCAGGGTGTCATAAGGACCTTTAAGCCTCGTTACAGAAAGTACTCTTCGGAAAAGATTGTCAGTGCTGTGGAAGAGAACCCTGATAGAACCTGAAAGTCTGGAAGGATGATAATATTGAAAATACCATCATTGTTATAGAAAAAACCATGAAAGTTATCAAGCCCCAAGCCATAAATTCCTGCTGGAGAAAACTGTCCAGATGTTGTGCATGACTTCACAGGATTTACGACAAAGCTAACCAAGGAAATCATGAAAGAGATTGTGAATATGGCAAAAAAAAAAAAAAAAGGGGGAGCTGAGGGTTTCAAGATACGGATTTCTTGAATAAATTAAATAGCTAGTAGACACCACACCAGAAGAATTAACAGAAGATGACTTGATGGAGATTAGTGCTTCTGAACCAGTGCCACACAATGAGGAAGAAGACATAGAAGCAGTTCCAGAAAACAAAGTGACATTAGACAATTGGCAGAAGAGTTCCAATTAAAGACTGCTTTTGCTTTTTATGACATGGATCCCTCTATGATATGGAGACTGAGACTAACACAAACAGCGGAAGAAGGATTGGTACCATATAGAAACGTTTTTAGAGAAATAAATCAGACAGAAATTACAAGGTATTTCTGTGAAGTTACACTGAGTGTGCCTGCCTCTCCTCCCTTCCCTTCTACCTCCTCCACCTCTGCCACTTCTGCCACCAGAGACAAGAAGACCAAACTAACAACTCCTCTTCCTTAGCCTATGGAATGTGAAGACAGTGTGGATGATGACCTTTCTGATGACCCACTTCCATTTAATGAATAGTAAGGTATATTTTCTCATGATTTTCTTAACATTTTCTCTAGCTTCCTTTGTTGTAAGAATACAGTATAAAATACATATACAAAATATGTTAACTGTGTTAGCTGTTTATGTTATCTCTAAGGCTTCCAGTCAACAATAGGCTATTAGTAAAGTTTTTAAAGAGTCAAAAGTTATATGTGGATTTTCAGCTGTGCAAGGGTTTAGTGTCCGTTCCTAACTTCTGTGTTATTCAAGGGTCAACTGTATTACCCAATCCAATTCACAAAGATTTCCATATATGTTTTCTTCTAAGAGCTTTAGGTCTTACACTTAGATTTTTAAATCTATCTTTAGTTAATTTTTAAATATGGTATGAAGTAGGAGTCCAACTTCATTCTTTGGCGTGTGGCTATCTAGTTGTCCCAGCACAATTTGTTAGAGAGACTGTCATTTCCCCATTGAATGGTCTGAACACCCTTGTCAGAATCATTTGATCATATATGCAAGGATTTATTTCTGGGTTCTCTATTCCTTTAGTCTATATGTCTCTTTTTATTCCAGTACCATACTGTTTTAATTACTGTAGCTTTGTAGTAAGTTTTTAAATCAGTGAGTCCAATTCTTTTCTTTTCAAAATTGTTTTGGCTATTAAGGTCCTGCAAGATTTTATATGAATTTTAGGTTTTTCTATTTCTGCAAAAAGTGTCATTGGGGTTTTGATAGGGGTTGTGTCAAATATGTAGATCACTTTGAGCAGTACTGTCATCTGATGTTCTTTCTTCCTAACAACAAATATATAATGTTTTGCTAACACCAATTCTCCAATTCACTGGACACCAGCTGGATCTCCAGTAATTCATTTCAACTCTGACATTAACTCCTGGAGTTAACCTTCACACCCTGCAGCTTAAGGGCCCAGGCTGCAAGACTGCCCCATTTCAGATACCAACTGTAAATATGATACCCAGGCTACCCATATTCCTGCCCGACCAGCTACAGTTCCTTAAGCTACAAAGTCGAGTTGCTGAATTGAGATCTTTTTTCTTTTTCAATGTTAGTGTTTACAGCTGTAAGTTTCCCTGATTACATTTTTATTGCATCCCGTAAATTTGCTTGTGTGTTTAATGACTCATGCCTTTCTTCAAATTTGGACTTTTTTTTTTTCACTGTGTTTTTGTTTGTTTGTTTGTTTTTGTTTTAAATAATGTACCTCTTTCCCCCTTACCTCTGTTCTCTGTGTCCAGGATTCTAACTAGTTGGATTTTTATACCTCTTGGTTCAATCCTATACAATTTTTATGTACTTTTTAATTGTGATTTAAAAAAAAAAAAAAAAAAAACACGTAACAAGAATTACTATCTTAACGATTTTTAAGTTCAGTAATGTTAAGTATATTCACATTGTTTTGGAATAGATCTCCAGAGCTTTTTCGTGTTGCAAATCTGAAACTTTATACTCATTAACAGTTCCCCTTCCCCCTCTCTCCCTAGCCCCTGGCAAACATCATTCTACTCTCTATGAATTTGATTACTCTAGATACTTTATGTAAGTGGGATAATATAGTATTTATTTTTTTGTGACTGATTTCACTCAGCATAATATTGTCAAGATTTATTCATGTTGTAACATATGACAGGATTTCCTTCCCTTTTAAGAGACTGAATAAAATTCCATAGTATATATATATATTACCACATTTTGTTTACCCATTCATCTATCGATGGACATTTGGTTTGCTTTCACCTTTTGGCTACTGTGAATAATGCAGCTGTGGACATGTGTGTGTATATCTCTTTGATACCCCGCTTTCCATTATTTTGGATATATATATCCAGAAATAGGATTGCCAAATCATATGAATTTTTTTTTTTTTTTTTTTTTTTGAGACGGAGTCTCGCTCTGTCGCCCAGGCTGGAGTGCAGTGGCGCGATCTCGGCTCACTGCAAGCTCTGCCTCCCGGGTTCACGCCATTCTCCTGCCTCAGCCTCGGGAGTACAGGCACCCGCCACCTCGCCCAGCTAGTTTTTTGTATTTTTTAGTAGAGACGGGGTTTCACCGTGTTAGCCAGGATGGTCTCGATCTCCTGACCTTGTGATCCGCCCGTCTCGACCTCCTAAAGTGCTGGGATTACAGGCTTGAGCCACCGCGCCCAGCCAAATCATATGAATTTTTAATGAACCTCTATTTTTCATAGCAGTTGCATTATTTTACAATCCCATCAGCAGTGCAAAAGAGTTCCAATTTCTCCATATCCTCACCAACACTTCTTATTTTCTGGTTTATTTTTTTTAATATAGCAGTCATACTAATGGGTCTAAAGTGATAATTTCATTGTAGTTTTGTTATGCGTTTCTGTGATGATTAGTAATATTGAGCATCTTTTCTTATGTTTGCTATTTATCATCTTTGAAGAAATGTATATTCAAGTTCTTTGCCCATTTTTTAATCAAGTTATTTTTTGTTTTTGAGTTGCAGAGTTTCTTTACATATTGTGGATATTAATCGCTTATCAGATATATTATTTGCATATATTTTCTCTGATTTGCTAGGTTGCCTTTCCACTCTGTTCATTGTGTCATTTGATGCACAAAGGTTTTTAGGTTTAATATAATCCCATCTATCTATTTTTGCTTTTATTATATTTTTGGTGTCATATGTAAGAAGTCATTGCTATGTCAGTGTCATGAAGATTTTTCCCTATGTCTTCCTCAGGAGTTTTATAATTTCAGGTCTTATATTTAGGTTTTTAATTGTTAATTTTCATATGTCATGTAAGATAGGAGTCCAGCTTTATTCTTTTGTGTATGGATATCCAGTTTGCCCAACTCCATTTTTGAAGGAGACTTATTTTCCCACTGAGTATTCTTGGCATTCTTATCAAAGATGAATTGATCACATACACAAGAGTTTATTTCTGGACTCTCTATTCCATTGGGCTGTTTGTCTTTATGCCAGCACCATACTGTTTTCATTACTGAAGCTTTGTAATATGTTATAAAATCAGGCAATGTGAATCTGCCAACTTCATTCTTCTTTTTCAGAAT
Source organism: Theropithecus gelada (assembly GCF_003255815.1). Taxonomy (NCBI): domain Eukaryota; kingdom Metazoa; phylum Chordata; class Mammalia; order Primates; family Cercopithecidae; genus Theropithecus; species Theropithecus gelada. Next base: position 35,012,528 of record NC_037685.1, on the reverse strand, counting down.
TATTTTCATCATCCCTTGTGATTCTGTATGAATTTCAGGATGACTTTTCCTGTTTCTGTAAAAAGTATCATTGGCGTTTTTATAGGGATTTTGTTGAATCTGAGTCTGTAGATTGCTTTGGGTAGTATATACATCTTACTATTAAACTTCCAGTTCATGAACATGGAGTGTCTTTCCATTTATTTATGTCGTCTTGCATTCATCTCAGCATTTTTTATTTTCAGTAAACACGTTCCACCTCCTAGGTTTATTCCTAATTATTTTGATCCTTTTGATGCTACTGTAAATAGAACTGTCTTCTTAGTCCTATAGATCTTTTGTACTCACATTTTCTCTTGTATATTTTTTCCTTTCATTTGTATTCTGAGAAAATTCTTTGGCATTATCTTCAATCTTTCTATTCATTTATTTTAGAGGGGTAATCACTTCTTAATTTCTAACAAATCTTTCTTTTCCCTGCTTGCTTCTTTTTAATTTCATTTTGTTCTTGTTTTATGGTTTCACTTTTTCTAATATCCCCTGAAATACCAATTAGAACTGTTTTGCATATTGCTTTGGTTCTTTTCAGGTCCTTTTTGTTTATGTTGTTTTATGTATTCATCTTGGCCCTTTTTTCTTCCTCAGAAACCTGGAGATCTTTGGCTGTTCATGTATGTTTAAGAATGAAATATTAGATTGATCAATATAATAACTGGTGTGGGTTTCCTTTGCCAGGGTTTAAATGTGCTTCTTTCTCTGATAGGCTTCCCCAGATGGGAGGGTTAATTACTAACCCGTGGTGTACAACTGGCAGGCCTCCTTCTAGGTGTATGGTCATGGAACAGATCAAAGCCCATCCTATACACCACCCCAAAAGCCCAAATGAGGGCGCTTCACTTAAGAGCAGACACCCATATAAAAATACCTCTTTACGGCCGGACACGGTGGCTCATGTCTGTAATCCCAGCACTTTGGGGGGCCAAGGCGATGGATCATCTGAGGTCAGGAGTTCGAGACCAGCCTGACCAACATGGAGAAACCCCGTCTCTACTAAACATACAAAATTAGCCGGGCGTGGTGGTGCATGCCTGTAATCCCAGCTAGTCGGGAGGCTGAGGCAGGAGAATTGCTTGAACCCAGGAGGCGGAGGTTGCAGTGAGCCGAGATCAAGCCATTACACTCCAGTCTGGGCAACGAGTGAAACTCCATCTCCAAAAAAAAAAAAAAATCCTGTTTCCCCCTCTCTCCCACCCTTTATTTCTCCCTCTTTGTCTCTCTCTGAGAATTGTTCAATTTTCTTTCAAGAACAGACTTCCACTTTTTATCTTAGAATAGATGCCAGGGTGTTAGTTTCTGTCTTAGATTCAGAAGAATGAGAGTGGGGAGCTGACAGGCACAGATTTTCCACACAGTCCTTCACTGAATTGCTTCACTGTGTGACTCACTATCCGCTGGTGTTTGTTAGTAACCTCTCCCAGACTCCTCCATCAGGAAAGCCAAGTCATCGTTTCAGCTGTGTATTCTGGGATGAAGTTGTTTCATGCAGTCTATCCCTGTTTCCCATTTCTTGAAATTCACTGATAACTTTGCCCCAACAGTGTCTTGTAACCACTTCCCTCATTCTCATTATTGTTTTTCCTTTTTATATTTATTATCTTTCCAGTAGAATTTAGTGAAGAAACATAGTCTGACATCTTGAACTGTGGAACAGCATGCATTTAAATTATATTTTAATTAATTTCTGCCTGAAAATATTGAGTTCTCAGTGATTTACGTCAGTTGGTATGTGACAGCTCAGTGATTCAGAAGAGACCATTTTGCTCTCTAAGAGTCTTCATCAGAATTGTGCTTGCATTTATGTAGTACTTACGTCTGTGTCAGAGTGCGGTGTCCTCCCATCTTAGATGACGACTATATATTAATATGTCCTCTGCTTTCTGTTGTTCCATTACATTAAGGGTAGAATACTATATTCACAGTGAAGAATCTGTTAGTATTCTTGAAGACCTCTTATCTGCCAGGCAGGATGCTAGATCCTAAAGATAACAAAGATAAGTAAGGTATGTTCCTTGTCCTCATAGACCCATGGGAGCTCACATTCTAGGTGGGTAGAAAGACCAGTAGTTATGAGACAATTTAATAGACATCACAGTGTACAAAGAGCTATTCTCGTGTTGCATAATGAAGCATATAGGTACTGAACTAGCAAATAAAGGATCCTCAGTCAATACCGGTGCTTCCTCATCATACGTAAGTTAATATTTAAGATAATTTTATGTTTAAGATGCCAGGAGCTAAATAAACTTTTCTCCCCTACAGTTTTGACACATGATGAACTCTAGCACTGGTTTATATGAGAAGGAAGGCGAAAGCATGACAGGAAACCTGACGCCTGCTGGGGAAGTGTGGAGCCCCTGCTGAGACGATTTGGAAGTCTCATGAAGATCAGTGACATATTCTTTAATTTTAAAAATTTGTAATTATTTAAAACAGGTATTTAATGTATTGAATAAGTTTAAGTTATATAATAAACGACCATTGAGTATTTAAAACCTGATTGTTCCTTTTTCCTGATCACCAAAGTTTGATGTTTTGCCAGATAGCCCAGGTACTGGACTAGCTGGTGTTTATCAAAGTATAGCCTTTTATATCTAGTTTTATGTGCATCCACATTTCCTTATTCACAAAATGCATTTAAAATTACAGAAATGCATTTAGGCTGGTGCAGTGGCTCACACCTGTAATCCCAGCACTTTAGGAGGCCAAGACAGGTGGATCACCTGAGTTCAGGAGTTCAAGACCAGCCTGGCCAACACGGCAGAACCCCGTCTCTACGAAAAATACAAAAAATTAGCTGGGTGTGGTGGTGGGCACCTGTAATCCCAGCTACTTGGGAGGATGAGGCAGGAGAGTTGTTTGAATCCGGGAGGCGGGGGTTTCAGTGAGCCGATATCGCGCCATTGCACTCAAGCCTGGGTGACAGAGTAAGACTGTCTCAAAAAATAATATAAATAATAAAATTACAGAAATGCATTTAAAATTACAGAAACCTATTTTTTTTGTATTTTTTCCTTCTGAGACAATAATAGTAATAAAGCCTATTTGTACCTTAACTGGTGTTTTAAAATGGAAGTAATATTGTTGCGTGGTAATCATTTATCTTAAACAATGTTTTAATCTTAATGCGGTATTTGGATGTTCTAATGTTTCTAATTTTATGTCATAAAAATTATTTATGGGCATGTGGGATATATGTGTATTCTCTTTTTAAAAGGACTAGGTACTTTTATGAGAACTAGTTGAGGATGTAAACAGTTTGTTTTTCTGATGTGTATTAATAATAGATTAATAATAGGAAATGTTTAAAAACTACCCAAGTATTCTAAAATCATAGGATCATGGGACTGGAAGAGAACTCAGTACCATTTGGACCTCATCCTGTGGAGAGTCTGATTCATTAGGTCTAAAGTCAGCTTGGTAAATCATGATTGTTTAAAAAGCTCTCCAGATGGTTCTGTAATTAGATAAGTTTGAGAAGCATTTAACAGAATTGGGCCCCCAGCTAGTGTGCCAGCCCCTATTCTAAGGCCCTGCCTGTAAAGCTGAGCCTCAGGCCATCTTGGAAGTTCTGGGACAACAGGGAACTCTCTACCTCTAGAGACAGGCTGGTCCGTCTTTGGACAGCTCTGTACACACAGTTCCATCATGAGCCAGAAGCTCACTCCTGTGAGCTCTTCAGAACAAGGCTAATCCTTCTGTATTTGACAGAACAGCCCATAGAGTTAAACATCAGCTCCATTCATTCCTAATAAGAGAGCACCTGCCTCGCCCTCTCGCAGTCATCTCCCTTTGTTACTTGTTCGTGTTTGTCTGTGTTAAAATGGAGTGCACCATTTATGGCCTGCTCTGGTGGAACTAGGTTATTCCTGTGAGTTCGGAGTATCCTAAAGGGTACACTCAGAGGCTGGAGCAGTAAGTGGTCCTGGGGCGGCCAACGTAATGGTGCTCTCTGGCTCACTCCTCTTAGGAGTCAGCTGTAGCGGGGGATTGGTGAGAGGTGAGACTGTGTAAGGTTCTAGGCCAGATGCTCCACCCAGCTACCCAGAGGTCTGCTGCGGTGGCCGGGGTGCAAACCCCGACTATAAGATGGTGCTTTGTTTTCCTTTGTTACCAACCTGTCTTCACTTCTGTGAGAATCTTATAGAAAGGATGATCAGCTGGGCAGAGACCCCGGATTCCTACTTTTATTACCTACGATGGCCTTCTCCAGTATTCTAGATCCCATATTTTCATGGAGTATGAAGCTAAAATTACAGAACAGTGTAAAGAGTCTTGATGCCCCCCTCGCTGTTTGTATCTTATGATCTGAGTGGACAATTTACACCAATTTACATGTTTCATTTCCAGGTGAGTGATATGTTATACCAGAAAATCCAGATGTATAAATAAGGTATTTCTTTACAGTGAAATGTTTTAATTAAATGGCTTGTTTTAAAAGTGCTGTTACGTCAAGAGCTCTCATGCATACCAACTGCTGTGCCATACAAAAATGCACCCTCCTCAGGGACATTACATAACTGAACCATAGGTCTTGCCTTGAGTATTTGGTAACACTTGGAGAGAAAGCCATTCAGTTCCCTTATCCTGGAAATGCTGAACAAATACAGTCCAACGGCTTTCATGGTATATTCAGGATCCTAAATTCTGGTTCTCAGCTGCAGGCCCCTATGTCAAGTTTTAACAAAAATCAAATCGTGGAAGTAGTGGAGGTCAGCGGGATGGAGGGGAACTAGTTTCTAACTATGAGAAGTGATAAATGCCTTCTCTTTCTGCCTTCTTAGAAAAAAGTGTCAGAACAGCGTATCTAAGCTCAGAATGAGAAGCATTTGTGCTTGACCCACAGTGGCGTGTGAGCTTTACGTAGAAAGTAGACCCAGAATCTGAGCATGAAGACAGCCCAAAGTCGGCATGCCACCTCCAACGCTTAGGTCCAAAAGGTTTTATTTTGGAAGTGCCTGTCATTTGGCTCCAGTCACCCTCAAGCTCCTAGAGAACAACATAGCTCCTAGAAGGATAGATAGCATCAAATACTTCTAAAGGCATCTCAAGCCATGTCAGCCTGGTGTTATAAAATCAGGCTTTTAATATTAAACATGTAGTCTGACACAAGTGGGACCTGCCCGCAGAACTGCTTGTTGCTGTGTGCCAGGTCCTGACTCCAGCACCTGAGAAGCAACCAGACAATAAACTGCCACTGCCCAGGAGAGGCTCCAGGGACCCAACAGAATACTTTCAGGGCAGGAGGTACAGGGCAAGTCAGATGAACATGTGGATCATGTGTCTCAGATCCAGAGTTTCAGAGAAGAAGTAAAAGGTGCTGATGGGCCCACGCTCAAACCAACAAGCAGAAGTTATGACCCAGCCATTGTCTTGCCCACTTCTGTTACTTGACTTCATAGACTGAAGGGGCTCCACTCACTTCCAAAGAACCAGTTGATTGGTTAAAATCTCACCTTTGGTGGCAAAGTGAGAAAGAGGAAACATGATGGTCCAGGGCTTTGATGGCCAAAATTACAGGTAACTTTGTAAGTTAGAGGGGCTTGGTCAGGTGTGTAAGCCCATCCTAGAACTACTCCTTTTTAGAAGTCTTCAAGTGTTATGGTAATGTGACAGCTGTTCCCCATTTTCTGTTTGTTAACCCCATTTACCAAATACAAACTTCTATTTTCTGAGAAATTCTAAGGGAAAGCCTCTAGACTTAGAACTAGTAACACCTCTGTTTTAAAGATCTCTGATTTGGAAAATAATCTTGTCCTCTACGGTTCATAATTACTTGAAGTGAAGAAGTTTACTTCAGTCATGTAGATCTGCTCAACTATGTGAAGTTTGCATCCTACCTGATGCGATTTTACTTTAAAAACGAAAGGTTTTTATTGGAATTGAAGAAAAATTACTCAGATTTTAAAGATGGGCTTCAAACCAAGACATTATTTGAATGACAAGGGTTCCAGATCAACCTTATGTTTCATTTAACATTTTCAGGATAAAGGAGAGGAGGAATAATGATGGTAGTACCTTTATTGGGTAAGATGAACGTTGAAATAAATAGAACTAATCCTGTAGTAGAGTGTCTAGTCTAGAGCATCAGATTGAAACTGCTTTCCATACAAATGTCCTGTCACAGACCTCTGCTGTGTTTGTCTTCCTTACACTGCTGGTAGCTTTTCCTCTGTTTCCCCACGTCTGCTTCCACCAGAAAACGATTTCTAAAAAGTTTCATCTAAATAAGGCCAGTAATATAGTAGGTCTCTCTGCCCTGAACAGATTGAGCAAATATTTCAACAATTTAACAAATAATTTAAGTACCTACTGTGTGCCAAGCTATCCTCTTTAGGTTATGAGACAGTATAAATGACAGACATTAATATCCAAATGAAAATGTTGTGAAGGGCAAGTGTCAAGACAGACCTAACAAGTAACATTTTAGGATGAAACCTGAAGTAAGAGTTAGTGCTAGCCAGGCAAGAAAGAATAGTATGGAAGGAGTTTTGTTCATTTGAGGACTGAAAGAAGGCCCATGAGGTTGGAGCCTGGATGACAAGGCAAGTGAGTTTATGAACCATGTGGAGAGCTTTTGTGATTGGATCTTCAAGCGCAGTGAAGGGCTAACATCCATTCATATAAATCGTAAACTGCTCAGTGAATATTTTTATGCCTGCATTGTTTCCTAATACTTAACAGCAGTAGCAACTTTTTGGACAGAAGCTCTAGATTTGCTAATGCTGCTTTTTTTCATTGTACGATGTCCATAATGAATTTCCTCTGATCTGAGGCCCTGTCCTACAGGGCGAGCCCTCCCTTCATTCCACAATTGCTTAATGTTTGCATTCAGTAGGAGGAATAGATGCGATTTTGTTTGCACAAACAACTGTAGAATGAACTCTTTCCACTTTAACTTGAGATAACAAAGCCACAAACATTGCAGGAAACAAAATAGTGCAACGGGTGGTATATATGAAGTGACAGGGTATTTAAAATCCTAAGAAAATTTGACACAGTGAAATGTACATAATTTGTTAAAAGAATTATCCCTTTTGAGATGGAATCTCACTGTCGCCCAGGCTGGAGTGTAGTGGCACAATCTTAGCTCACTGCAACCTCCGCCTCCCAGGTTCAAGCAATTCTCCTGCCTCAGCCTCCGAAGTAGCTGAGACTACAGGCGCCCCCCACCACGTCCGGCTAATTTTTTGTATTTTTAGTAGAGACGGGGTTTCATCATGTTGGCCAGGCTGGTCTTGAACTCCTGACCTCAAGTGATCCGCCCACCTTGGCCTCCCAAAGTTCTGGGATCACATGCCCAGCCCAAGATTTATCCTTTTAACAGATATTTTAGAGAGGATTTTTCCTTCTTATACTGGTTTCCCTAACTAGATGTAATTTTGCTCCTAAGTATGAAGATGCTTTATCTCTAAAGAATTATCCTTTTAAAAGATACTTTAGAGATAAAGCATCTTCATACTTAGGAGCAAAACTACATGTAGTTAGGGAAACCTGTAAGAAGGAAAAATCCTTTTTAACCGTACCTACAAATGGCACACCATACTCAAAGATATACCTATACAAATCTCCTGTAATAACAAGGAAGTATATAACAAGAAGACTTAGAGCAGTTGAAATCCACTCACAAATGCTGCAAGCAGTGGTTACTCCCTTATGCTTTTTAAATATGTTCAATTCTGGTTTCCTCAGACCTTGGCACTGATGTTCCCAGTGGCCCTTCCCAGCCACGGCAGCCCAGTCCCTGGGAGTTATCTGTCCGAGTGATGCTTATCCCAGTAGACTCAGTTGATCAGGAAAAACAGACCTGAGTGAAGGTTGGAAATGTGTTCAAAATAGACATGCAAGCTGAGTTGTCTCCTGTATGCTTCGTTAGAAACAGAATCCTAGTATAAAGCAATAAATTAATATGCATATTAAGCTCTTGTTTATCATCGAAGCATTCCCAAAGGATTTGCTCAGCATAAAAGGATTTGCAGAGTTCAGGGTCTCTGAGGTGTGAACTGTAAGCTGGCATTAACATTAAAATGAATTTTTTTTTTTTCTTAAAGATCATGAAGCACTGATTTGGGCCTGGAGGTAGGGAGGGAGCGGGCTTGGTGCCTGCTCAGTGAGAGCTCCTGAGGCTCTGGATCTCCCTTCTTGCAGTTTCCCTGCAGCTCTCATGCCTGCTGCACCTGTTCATGCTGTTTATCTTCAGACTCAGACTGGCTGTTCATATATTGCCACAATGTCATGAGGATTAAGAATTTGGAAGCTTTGGCCAGGCGCAGTGGCTCACGCCTGTAATCCCAGCACTTTGGGAGGTCGAGGCAGGTGGATCACGAGGTCAGGAATCCAAGACCAGCCTGGCCAAGATGGTGATACCCCGTCTCTACTAAAAATACAAAAGAATTAGCCAGGCATGGTAGTGGGCGCCTATAATCCCAGCTACTCGGGAGGCTGTGGCAGAGAATTGTTTGAACCTGGGAGGCAGAGCTTGCATTGAGCCGAGATCATGCCACTGCACTCCAGCCTGGGCAACAGAGCGAGACTCTGTCTCAAAAAAAAAAAAAAAGCTTTGAGCTTTCTGGAAAAGTTCTATATACATTTACACAGTGTAGCTCTCCTTGGATCTTAAGCTATGCAGAATACATTAACTGAGAAGACAGTTCCTTCTGTTTGTAGCTGGAAATTTGAGATAGGCTATAGTGTCCTCCCTCCCAACTTAGGACCTTAACAGAAACGTACAAATGGGGTATGAAAGAGAAAATGTTCAAAGCCAATTTAAGTTACATTTTAATAGTACTGAAATGGAAGAATTGTCCACTTTTTAAGTCCTCAGTTGTCCTAGGACTTTTGAGGGTTAAGAGGTTTTAACCCTTTCTGCTTTGTGTGTTCTGACCTTCCCGGTCAGCTTGTGTAAAGGAAGAGCCCTTTTGTCACCTCAGTCACTGATTTTGCATGAAGCAAAGTTGGAAATACTTTTCTTAAGGTGGACTTTCTTAGAATTTTATATTCAAGAACAAAAATGAATCAAAAGCATGGAAATACTGATATGACCATAAATATTTTTATTAAATGTGAAAATACAAGGGCATAAAAATAGTACCCATATTTGTAGACATGTCTGAGACCCATTTCAAATATTAGGTTCCTTTTTTATTTATTAAAACACTACATTGAGATGGATTAAGTTACTTAGTCTTTTCTCATTCAAAACAAACTAAAACCTCATGGTAAGAGTAGTATTTTCACAAACATCTCCAATGTTTACCTCCTCCTTGCTCGGCTTTCCACTGCACGTAAGTGTTTCAGCCACAGACAAGTGCAACAAAACCGGTTACTATACACAAAGCCACGCAGTGGCTAATTTTACTCTTAAATCATTCAGCAAATGAGATCTTCTGTAAACAAAAAGAAAAAACCCCAAATAATCCCACCTCTTAACGTCATTTGAAATTACAGGATAAACTGCCACTAACAAAAAAGGAATGATCTGATTTAGAAAAAGGATATTAGTTGTTGGCAAATTAACATTTGCCTTCTTCCTTTATAAATTTGGAAAAGTCAACTACATTCAACAAAGTTGCATGAACTTCTCTAGGTTATACCATTGCCGTGTGCTCGATGAAAACTTTGCAACGCCCATCACCAGGGCCCTGTGTCTGTAACCTCACCAGGGAGCCATTTTATGTACTTTTTTCATGGTAAATGTCAAAGACAACTTCTGATCCATTTAAAGGTGAAATTTTTCATCATCCATGGTGAGTAGAAAATAGTATCAATTTCAAATTGTGGTTTTATTGGCTACCTTTTTTACAGTTATGTTTTCTCCTAAACCATGGGTAGTTTTAAAATTCCATCATCAGGGCAACAAAAATTTGTTTTCATACCAATACTTTAAAAAAGATTTTTAATACTGACTAAAGACATTGTAGAATTAGTAGTATGTTACATCCGATTCACATTAGTAAGCTGTCGAGATTTTTTTCAAGTTTTCATCTATTCATGGTAAGACAGCACAAACTTTCAGAACTGAGGAATGGGTTAAATTTTGTCTCCCGTTTTGGAAACTTTTCACAGTGCTTCTAGACTGATATGTCTATTACTTCCTGCTGGGCAAAATAGCCACAAAGTACAGACCCCTGATAACTCCACCCATGGAGCTCACCAAAAAGGAAAGAAGAGCAGAATATAACAGAGCTATGGCTAGGGTACCCCTCTCTGATTTCACTTTTCCTGAAAGAGCCATAGAGGTTGCCTGATGGCCGGGTGCGGTGGCTCATGCCTGTAATCCCACCACTCTGGGAGGCCAAGGTGGGCAGATCACAAGGTCAGGAGATCAAGACCATCCTGGCTAACACAGTGAAACCCCGTTTCTACTAAAAATACAAAAATTAGGCATGGTGGTGCACGCCTGTAGTCCCAGCTACTTGGAGGCTGAGGCAGGAGAATCACTTGAACCCGGGAGGCGTCCCTGCACTCCAGCCTGGGCAACAGAGCAAGACTCTTGTCTCAAAAACAAAAAAAAAGTTTACCTGGCACCTGCAGTCCCCAAGGGAAAATGAAAGTAGTACGGTTTTACAATGGCTAATGAGACCCCACAGTCAGGCAAGGGGAGTGACTATCTAACATCCAGGCTGCTGCTCAGTCACCGTTTAGGGGAAGCAGGGAATGACTGTCTTTCCATTTGGGTGGACACCAGAAAATTGCCAATGGCCATCAAGGCTGAAACTCAACAGTTGTTACTTTCTTCATGAATCAGCAAAACAACAGATTGCAGAGAATTCATTTCCCTCCATGGCACTGGTATGTGGCACCAGAGCTGCTTCTCTCTCTTCACTGAAAACAGGCAAGTAACTCTGCACATCAGTTAAGATGACTAACTTAAATCCATGATAAGAATTTAGAAACTGAAACTATGGTTGTTACAGGCGGAGAAAAAATGAAAATGCAAACAAGCCTCTGGGCAGCGGGTGGGAGGTGGCCAGGCCCGGGACACGTCTCCTGTGCGGCCCTTGACCCCTTGTTGTTGGCAACTGTTGTGCTCTCCAAGTGGAGGGCAAGTGATTTGATATTTCCTTTTTTTCTGATTCTATATGAAAATTCTTTTCAAAGTAGGTAAAAGCCATCACTATATTTCAAAGAGGTCAGTGACATATACAAAAGGAAAGAGATTGAAAAAGATATTGCTGACATAGCCAGTAGTGAGATTACTAAATAATAGACAGAAATGCCTTGGAAATTATTTTTACACTGGCTTGAATGGAAACATTGAAGCAAAATGAAAGCTGCAAGGTGTTCACTAGTTTTCCAAATGCACTGTCAAGTTTATTGGTAAGAAATAGACTCCTAAATAGATGCAGAAAGCACTTAAATGTTTTGCTCAATTCAACTATGTGGTTTTTGTCTCCCAGTTAAAAGTTTGTCCATGTATATTTCAGGATAAGACTACAGATGAAAACGGTTTGTGCTTTGCTGTTATGGATGTCTGTGGTCAGGATGCCTCCCACAGTGAATTAAAATGCTTGATTTCATTAAAAAAATTAGACCCTTTAATGGTTAAAACACTTCAAAATGCTTTGAGGCAGAAACAAAACCTTTCCAGAATAAAGGTAGCAATTCCTATCTAAAGTAATTCCCTCAGCTTTCAAATGCAGCATCAAGAGTTCCATAAATATTCAATATTCTTGATTAAAGTAACATTTTTTAGGGAAAAAGCATTCAGTATACAAAGACTGAATAGTTCACTTCTTAAACAGTATCTTCTTAAAAGGTAAGAAGAATGTATCTCAAGAGGAGATGTCATCTTATTAAATGAAACAACAGTGGAAATACAGCCAGACCTGACTAAACTTGCAAGCCTGTATTTTCTTGTAGGCAGGAGAACATCAGAGGCATCAAGATCTGGTAGAAGGGCAGGCCTACTGTTTAACACATACCAGCAGACAAGTCCCATGTGGGAGGCACCAGAGACCTTTAAGATAAGGTCAAGCCTTGGTATAAGAGAAGGAGAAGCTGCCAACTGTCTTTACTTAAAAGTGGGAACCATGGCATTCTGTATTTATTTATGTTGACTGTGCAACTTTACGTTTCTAAGCCAGTCTTGTTACATGAAATTCTCTATAAAAACTCACAACTTCAGTTGTTTAAAAAGTATTTCAATCTGCACTTCAGCAATATTATTTTAAATACCACTATTTTATCTGAACCTATTTGACCCATAACTTTTAATTTGTTGTGTTTAATATTAAAAGGGTCCATAGGAATTTATAGATTCAAGTTTCAGTATTCTGCAGGTACTGAACCAAAAAAAAAAAAATGTACATTTAACATTAATCCAAAGTCTAAGCCTGGATATATTACCATTTGGTGCCAGGGTTCCTAAAAGATGGTCTCTTGCTCCTTCAGTGACAGCCATGTTGACAGACCACAGAGGTGTAAACACATGCACACTAAAGCTTTCACAGCTACTCACAAGTGACTAGACCACATCGAAGCACAGCTCAAAAACGTTCATGTTCTCTTTAAGAATACTAACCATTCTCATGAAGATTACAGCTCCTTCTTACATTTGTAGGCACAGACTTACTCTGCAAGGCTGTGAAGAAAAGAATCTCAGCTCCAGCGTAGAAAAATACAGAATACGTGAGCACGTCCACAGGTGAGCCTGCCTCAGACCACTTCCTCCACACAGCATAAAACAGATGCAGGCTGCTCTGTCAGAAATAGAACCATTCCTTGCCTCCCTGCCGTTGCAAACCCATTAACCATAAATCTAACAGGGATAAGAACAGATTTTTTTCCTATTAAAGCAACTCTTTGGTCATGGACAAACAAAGATTTGAATTCTTTTTTCATTAGGGTCCCGGAGGAAGATTTCTTTGTTTTTAATCTTTAAAAAAATTAAGGAAGAAGAGCAGAAAAACAGTTGGTTTAATTGAAGTGGAATTTAAATCGAAACGGTCCGCCTGAGCTGAAGGGATTGAAGCCTTGCCATGAGTTCCAGCTTCTGTGGAAAGGGTTGCCGCCGCCTCCTTGCTGGCTCTCTGCATCCAAGGGATCTTCTCCGTCATCGAACTTCTTTCTCATTTCTAGAAAGAAATCAGAAAAGAACCAGATAATATCCTAAGGTATAGGGGTAGGGGGAATGTTTTCTTTGGGCAAAGGAGGGTGGATGGGCTTGAGGAGCTACTTACTTTTCAGTTACTGAGAGTTGTGCCTGACATTCAAATCCAGGCTCTCCCATTCCCACCCAGAAGAAACAGACTAGAGAAATTCACCACAAAGAGGATGAGGTTCAGGCCCCTAAATCTCACTCCAGAAGCAGCTACCCAAGCTTGGTAACTACCCAGTGAAATTATCTGGAAAAAAATAATTCAAGAAAAAGAAACTTCCAAAGGTCTACATTTCCACTGAAACAGGCAGCTCACTACTCTAATCCCCAAAATGAAGTCTGTAAGGCAATGACCTCAACAAGCGTCTAATGAGCATTCTCGAGACTCAGTTTAATCCAAACAGCACTAAGGCTCCTCAGACATGAGGGGAGAGGGGCCTCCATAACATCCAACTCCAGGAGACTCACCTTTCCCTCCCATGCGATTGGTGCCCCCACAGCGGGGCCTCTGAGCCCTGAGCAGAAAGAGACCAATGCAGAGACATGGGAGAAGGCAATAGAGAGGAATATTGCAGGGATAGAAAGAAAGCGCTCTTGTCCTCAGAGCCATTAGAAAAACCCTGGAAGACAACCTAGGCAAATACTATTCAGGACACAGGCATGGGCAAAGATTGCTTTTGGCGTTTCCATCATGAAATTGCAACAAAAGCAAAAATTGACAAATGAGATCTAATTAAACTAAAGAGCTTCTGCACAGCAAAAGAAACTATCAACAGAATAAACAGACAACCTACAGAATGGAAGAAAATTTTTGCAAACTATGCAACTGACAAAGGTCTAAGAGGAACTGAAATGTACAAGAAAACAACTCCATTAAAAAGGGAGCAAAGGACATGAGCAGACACTTCTCAAAAGAAGACATATATGTGGCCAACCATCATATGAAAACAAGCTCAACATCACTGATCATTAGAGCAAATAATTAGATCATTATTGCAAATAAAAAATGGCTATTAAAAAGTTTAAAAAAAGATGCTGCCAAGGTTGTGGTGAAAAAGGAACACTTATACACTAGTGGTGGGAGTGTAAATTCATTCAGCAATTGTGGAAGACAGTGGCAATTCCTTAAAGACAGACATACCATTCAACCCAGCTATCTCATTACTGGGTATACACCCAAAAGAATATAAATTGTTCCATTATAAAGACACATGCACGTGTCTGTTTATTGCAGCTCTATTCACAATAGAAAAGACATGGAATCAACCTAAATGCCCATCAGTGATAGACTGGATAAAGAAAATGTGGTACATGTACACCATGGAATACTATGCAGCCATAAAAAATGAGATCATGTCATTGCAGGGGCATGGATGGAGCTGGAGGCCACTATCCTTAGCAAACTAATGCAGGAACAGAAAACCAAATACCACATATTCTCACAAGTGGGAGCTAAATGATGAGAACTCATGGACCCATAAAAGGGAACAACAGACACTGGGGCCTATTGGAGGGTGAAGGATGGGAGGCGGGAGAGGATCAGGAATAATAACTAATGGGTTCTAGACTTAATACCTGGGTGATGAAATAATCTGTACAACAAACCCCCATAACACACATTTACCTATGTAACAAACCTGCACATGTACCCCTGAACTTACAAAAAAAAAAAGACTTAGCATATAGCTAGGTTTTTTAATAAATGGAAAATAAAGAATGCAGAAAAAATGCAAATATAAAAATAATCCCAAGTCCCACTTTGCTCTCTCACAGTAACTTGTCCTTTAGCGGTTCAAAGATACTTAGAGAAAAGCCAGTTTACTTCACTCTGGGAGGTTAATCTGAAACCACACATTTAGGAGGAGGAAACCCACCAGTAAAAATGGAGGGCTCTTATGCTGAGTATGAATAACTAAGTGGGTATTGTAGTTGATCTGAAACTCAGCTTTGTTTTACAAAAGCCAATGCAGTTAGACTCAGGCCCCATATCTTTGATATCTCACAGGCAAAATTAATCTAGGGTGTTAGCACTTAGAACAGTAGTGAACTACATAGGGGGTGATAATAGCCCCAGAGAAAGGATGCTGTGAATGGAAACAGAAGTGAATTCAGCTATATCCACATCATGTAATTACTTAAAAATTCAATGGAGTGGTCTGCATACATTTCAAAGAATGAGGTAACTATTTTTCAGTGAGAAAAAAACTATAGCCAAGATTTATGTCAAGTGAAAATTAAGTTTCAGATTGGCATAATCATGTGATTCTACTAAACATATTCATAAATATATGACACATGTGTTTTGATATATGCATAGTAAAAAACTTTAAAGTCTTTAAAAGAAAAGATAGTTCATCCTGAACATAAGAACAGGAGGAAAGAAAAAGGACCTGCAGCTCTTTCCTCAGTGCATGCCTCTGTGCAAGGACACTCATCCCCTCCGTTGGCTCCCTGCTACCTTAAAACTTAGCCCAAAGTCCCCCTCAGTCCTCCTCCCATAAGAAGATCCTGACTCCCAGTCTGATACACTATCACTTCTGTGCACTGCACAAACTTAAGAGGATTGAACTGCTCAAGGCAGGCTGCAGCCACTCAATATTTGCTGAGTAACAGGACAGTATGTATCCAATACTACTTGATAAGGGAAGTACATTTCTCCTTTACTGGATTATAAATTACTTGAAAACAAAGCATCATTTACCTTCAATTCCACTGCATAAGTAGGTGCTCCAAAAAGATTTGACAAATAAAACTTTCCTCTCTTTGTTTAATTTGTCTAGCTCAGATCACAGCTTTGGCTCCCACTGACATGGAAGGCCACAAAAAAGCAGTGTCAGCTTAACATGAAATTCTCTGGCAACAGCAAAGCATTGTCCAATATCACCTCAATGCTTAGCCTGTCTCCCTCTTATTAAATTTCCAGGCCATATTAGTGTACAGCAAAAGAACACACGTGGCCAGGTGCAGAGGCTCACACCTGTAATCTCAGAACTTTGGGAACCTGAGTTGGAAAGATCACTTTAGCCCAGGAGTTAAACGACCAGCCTGGGCAACACAGCGACACCTCATTTCTACAAAAAATAAAAATTTTTAAAAAACACACATATAAGCCTGTTGATCTAATGATCATATGATTCAGGGCAAGATTCCTGGTGAACAGATACGGGGCATAGCAGGCCCTAGGCCAGACATCTGCTGTTCTCCCACTCAGTGCAATCCAGCCTGGCAAGCTGGTTTCCTCATCAAGCTCCTGTGAGCTTGGTGGAGAAAATTCATCATTGACTTTTGAGGTTAGAGGGAACCTGAGAGATCCTCTTATGCTCAGTATTGAAAAAAACTGAGACCAAAAAGTTCTGATAACTTGTTTGAGTAGGAAAAAGATTCAAACTCAGGCCCTCTGATTCCACATTTGATGATCTTTCCACTGTACCCTGCAACAGGAGCATAAGAGGGCTGAACGAGGAGGGCAGGCATAAAACTGGACCTCTGGAACCGGGCTCAGGACCCGTCACTGCCTATACAGCCCCACATGCAGAACCCACCGCGCGTTCCACCCTCGCTTCTCACACCACCTCTAGGACGAGTCAAAGGAATAAAACACAATAATACCTGGATCAGAGAGGACTTCTTTAGCAGCTGCTATGTCAATGAACTTTTTCTCAGCTTTCTTCTTTTCTTCTTCATTCTGGAAGTTATCTGGGTGCCACTGCAGTGCTAATTTTCGGTATGCTTTAATGATTTCTTGCTTTTTGGCATTTCTGAGGGGTGGTAAAATAATAATTAGTGGAGAAATGTCTAACATACTATCATAAAAATCAGAAGAGCTGATTAAGATCCCACTGGCAATTAACAAACTGGTTCTATAAAATAGTTCCAATGGTATCACAGACCAAAGATCTGCATACAGTTCTGGATGATCATTAAAGCTGACATCAGGCTTCCCTGGATGCTCACTAAGATTACTGAGAATAAAGCACTCCTGATCTTTAGAATTTTCCCTTTTTTAAAAAAGGTACATCAATGAATTTTTTAACTTTCTGAATTTGCAAGTTACCAAAATTCAATTCTTGGCATTAAAAAGATATGACTCTGACCGCCACTTTCAATTATGCTTCTGCATTAGCTTACTTAATAGTAAGCACAAAGATTCCAAATTTTGAAAGATGATGGTTTACTTAGCGAACCACTGAGGGGTGTATCATTTACTTAGTATGTACTTTTATATAAGGTAGATCTTAATTTCAGACTTAATTCTGAAAGTACTACTTTATTTTTAGGCCTAGAGAAGGCTTTTTCTTCCTTTTTCCATCTCCTCCTCCGTCCCCACCAAAAGAAAGCTCACTCCTACCCCTTTACCCTTCTTAAAAAATCCAGGCCTAGGACGCATTCATGCTACAGTGTCATCTTTGTTGCCAACTACTAATTCTCTGTGGTTGCATTATTGGTCTCTATCAAAGAAACTTGCCTATAAAATACTCAAAGTAGCTTTCTAATGTTAAAGATTGTTAGGGTTTAATCCATATGACTGAAATTACATAAGTAAAGAAAATGAATCAGAGAGTTTTGAAAAAGAGCAATGATTAGCTTTGAAACAGAGTTGATTAAAAATAGCAAAGTAAATTTTAAATTAATAATTCACCTTTTTACTCCCAAGATTTTATAATAATCTCGTTTCTGCGACTGTTTCAATAATCTTTGTGCTTTCTCTAGACCTTCTCGAATCTGCTGATCATTTTCATTGTGTTCCTGAGCAGTTTCATAATCCTGAATCGCTGTCAAAATATGTTTAAGATAATATTGTTAAGGCAAATTATAATTTGTTGCCTTTTCTTACCCTGTAAAATTGATGCTAAAGTCATCATCCCCCAACCCCTTCACTCTTTGGTCATTATTGCCAAAAACCTCAAGTGATACCCCGTTAGTAACTTTGATCAAGAATATTTAAAACAGGCTGGGCACGGGGGCTCATGCCTGTAATCTCATCACTTTGGGAGGCCGAAGGGGGCGGATCACGAAGTCAAGAGTTCAAAACCAGCCTGGCCAACATAGTGAAACCCCGTCTTTACTTAAAAACAAAAACAAAAACAAAAATTAGCCGGGCATGGTGGCACATGCCTGTAGTCCCAGCTACTCGGGAGGCTGAGGCAGGAGAATCGCTTGAACCCGGGAGGCGGAGGTTGCAGTGGCTGACATCATGCCACTGCACTCCAGCCTGGGTGACAAAGCGAGATTCCAGCTCAAAAAAAAAAAAAAGGTTTAAAAGGCATAATAATTAAAACTGAGTTTAGGTAGTTTATTATTCTCATTCAACAAAATGTACTGCTGTTTACTTGTCCACCCTCCCACATGATCTCTCCATACCCTCTGGGTAAATACGTTAATGTCAGCACTTTATCCAGAGCAATCTTACCGCCATTAAGACTGAAGTGATTCTTCCCTGTGTAACAAAGACAGTGATAAAGCAAATCTGCCTGGTCAGTTATGGATTGACAACAGTGCAGAAGAATTAGATGTTTAGAAAGGGATCATCAGGAGGTGTGTTTGGTCAATGGGAAGCTAGAAAAAAAGAATTATAGAAAGAAAGGGAACGGAAGGAGCTGTCCACAATCTGAATGACTCAGTAACCCACAGGCTCTAACACTATTACAAACCTAAGTGTCAATCAACATACAAAACACATACAGTCCCAGTACAGGCAGTCTGGGGACTATCCACATTACATCTTTTGTTTTATTACACAGTATTTAAAAAAAAAAAAAAATTTAAGAGACGGGGTCTCTCTCACTTTGGCTCACTGCAACTTCGACCTCACAGGCACAAGCCATCCTCCTGCCTCAGGCCCATGAAGTAGCTGGGACTACAGGCATGCACCACCACGCCCAGCTAATACACAGTATTTTAAATACTTAGAAAATACAAGGCACCTGGGTATCTAATACCATGCAGAAGAGTCAACACAGCAGTCTCGAGACTACTATCCTTAGAAAAGTTTGCTGACAAGGTTGGCTTACTGCTGATGTTTGGGAAGCCAGATTTCAGGAGTGCTCCCAACATTCCATGGTAAGAATGACTCATGGCTGAACTGTTTGTATGAAAAATATAGTTTATGCTAAACATCTTTCCTTCTGGGAGTCTGCGATTTTGGTGCAGGCCAGGCAGAAGGTGTCTAGTGACTAGTCCCCAACAAAAATTCTGGGTGCAGTGTCTCCAGCGAGCTTCCCTGGTAGACAACATTTCACACATTGTAGAATTTCTCATTGCTGGGAAAACTAAGCTTGTCCTTTGTGACATCACAGGGAGAGGAGTCCTGGAATCTTCCGCCTGGTTTCCTCCAGATTTTCCCCCTTACACCTTTTCCCTTTGCTGACTTTGCTTTTTCACTGGAATGAAAGCCCTGAGTACAACTATATGCTGAGTCCTGTGTATCTTCTTACCAGATCACCAAATCTGGAGATGGTCTAGGGAAGCCCCCACTCAAATTTTTCTCAATATTCTCCCTGGATAGATCATTCCAATAATAGATTGCTGGGTTCAAATTCTTATTTTCATGAAAATGCATTTCACTAGGAGAAAAGACATCTGAACACTCATCTTGGCAACAGCTAAACACAGAGGGAATGTAAGACACCTTGGACAGATTAAAATGAGAAAGATATTGGGGTAAGACTGAGACAGCCAAATGCAAAGGGGTTCCCGGAAAACCTCCATCTGCTCTGCACGCTGGGAGGAGTGCGCACTGGGGTGGAGCCTCGGGAAGTTCACACCATTTGCAGTGGGGAGGAGCCTGGCCCCTCCCTCTTCTTGGGTGGAACCTGGGATTCAATCTGCAAGGTGGGAAGCACACTAGCTGGGACTTTGGCCTTGTAGACAGTCCCTGTTTCCTTTTCACCCAATAAATCTTGCCCTCTTCAAATTGTCTGTGAGCTGAATTTTTCGTGGCTGTGTGACATGGACCCCTGTCTTTAGCTGAACTAAGGAAAGAGTCCTACAACAAGACTAACAAATTTTGACAGGCTACACACTGCATAGAAAAACGAACCGCCACCATCTTTGGCCCTGTGGCACTGGGGAAGGGGACCCTTCCATCTTTTATCCTAAAGTGAATTCTCGCATCAGTGCATCATTAAACTAAATGTTCCTACAGCCCAACCCACGGGGACGTAAAAAACTTCTCCCAATTTAGTATAAAAACAAAACCATCATAAATAGTAGTAAGGTTTAACTTTACAATTAACACCCATAGCACAACACACAGCTTACTAAGGAAACAGACCTTGAAGGAATACAACAGGAAAATGTTTCAGTATATACACAATTTTGCGACTTGTGCAGACTCTACATTTAAAATATGTTTTCATTCTTACATGTTCAGGGTATCTCCCTAAAACAGTCTTTTGTATCATATTTGTGTTAGAATTTAAGGTGAACACATTTCCCCAATATAAGACAAAAATGTAAAATTATAGGTTGTTTCCTATATTCACATAATTGCAGATAACTAATTAGAAACCTACGTATGGATAATGTAAGACTTCCCACAGATATACCTAGACAGAACATTTTAAATTACACTTTCTCAGACTCCACAATCTAAGAGACAATCTAAGGGAAAAAAAAAAAAAAAAAACCCAATAGACAAAAACAAGCAATGGGGAAAGGACTCCCTATTTAATAAATGGTGTTGGGAAAACTGGCTAGCCATATGCGGAAAACTGAAACTAGACCCATTCCTTACACATTATACAAAAATTAACTCAAGGTGGATTAAAGACTTAAATGTAAGACATAAAACCATAAAAACCATAGAAGAAAACCTAGGCAATACCATTCAGGACATAGGCATGGGCAAAGACTTCATGACTAAAACACCAAAAACAATGGCAACAAAAGCCAAAATTGACAAATGGGATCTAATTAAAGTAAAGAGCTTCTGCACAGCAAAAGAAACTATCATCAGAGTGAACAGGCAACCATCTGACAAAGGGCTAACATCCAGAATCTATAGGGAACTTAAACGAATTTATAAGAAAACAACCCTATCAAGAAGTGGGCAAAGGATATGAACAGACACTTCTCAAAAGAAAACATTTATGCAGCCAACAGACATATGACAGAAAACTCATCATCACTGGTCATTAGAGAAATGCAAATCAGAACCACAATGAGATACTATCTCACACCAGTTAGAATGGTGATCATTAAAAAGTCAGGAAACAACAGATGCTGGAGAGGATGTGGAGAAATAGGAATGCTTTTACACTGTTGGTGGGAGAGTAAATTAGTTCAACCATTGTAGAAGACAGTGTGGTGATTCACCAAGGATCTAGAACTAGAATTACCATTTGACCCTGCAATCTCATTACTGGGTACATACCCAAAGGATTGTAAATCATTCTAGTATAAAGACACATGCACAGGTATGTTTATTGCAGCGCTGTTCACAATAGCAAAGACTTGGAACCAACCCAAATGTCCATCAATGATAGACTGGATAAAGAAAATGTAGCACATATACACCATGGAATACTATGCAGCCATAAGAAAGGATGAGTTCATGTTCTTCGCAGGGATATGGATGAAGGTGGAAACTAACACAGGAACAGAAAACCAAACACCGCATGTTCTCACTCATAAGTGGGAGTTGAACAATGAGAACACGTGGACACAGGGAGGGGAACATCACACACTGGGGCCTGTGTGGGGTGGGGGGTTGGGGGAGGGATAGCATTAGGAGAAATACCTAATGTAGATGATGGGTTGATGGGTGCAGCAAATCACCATGCCATGTGTATACCTATGTAACAAACCTGTACATTCTGCACATGTATCCCAGCACTTAAAGTATAAAAACATACACACACACACCCATCCAATGTTTATCCCATCACCATAACTGAAAAGTAGAATAAGCCAGACATATGTCAGCCCTAGATAAAGAATACCATGTTACATATTAGCCAATTCATTTTCTAACCTCTGAATCTAAAAA
Source organism: Theropithecus gelada (assembly GCF_003255815.1). NCBI lineage: Eukaryota > Metazoa > Chordata > Mammalia > Primates > Cercopithecidae > Theropithecus > Theropithecus gelada. Next base: position 34,990,404 of record NC_037685.1, on the reverse strand, counting down.
ATCTTATCTATCCCAAATTACTTTTCTTCTATATTCCCTTCACATTCCTAAGGAGCAATCACTAGCTTAGGATGGGAGACGTAAGCACACACGTTTGCCTACCCTCCTTGCCACCGAAATGACGAAAAGTAATATAACCATAGCAGCACTGAAGACAACAGCAGACCAGCAACTTTGATAAATTTCTGGAAGATAGGAAGTGGGAGCACATTAGTAATAAACCTACGTAGAGAGAACCATAATGTAAGCAGACACTATAAGAGGCCCTGGCAGATCTGGAAGCCATTATCTTTGGCCAAGGACCCTCAGTTTGGCAAGCAGAAGTAGCTATAAGGCAACCGTCAGGATAGTCCATGAGATGACTACGGGATGGCTGGGCAGGCTCTGGCCCCTGTATATGGAGCTGCAGCATTAACCCCTACTGTAAGCAGAGTGAAAGGTGTGCCTGTGGAGCGCCCCTGTAGGGCACGCACACCTCTACAACAAACCTGGAACAAACAAAAAGTGGTCCCACCCAGAAAACCAAAGTTAAATAGATCATTTTACTGACCCCCTGATCAGTTAAATGAGTGAAGCAGGGCTCATCAGGGCAGCTGGGCAAGTGCCACCAGGGACGTTCTCCAGTGAACAGGTCCTATTCACTTACGGCCTGCCCTGAGCTCCCCAGCACAGACCAGCATTTGAAAGACAGGCGCACACAGCTACAAGTGATTCCCTCTCTCACCCTGCCAATCCATTAGCGAGTTCCAGATCAGCTTTCCTTCACAATATAGCCATCGTTTAACCACTTCTCAGCATTTCCATAGTTAGCACTGTGACACGGGCCACCATTCACCTGAATCATTAAAACAGTTTCCCAACAGGTGTTCCCAGCTTCCACCCGATTCCCCTAGAAGTCTACTCTCAATGCAAAGAGATCCTTTGAAAGAATATAGTACATCCGACCTCCAATATAAACAAGCCCCATGGAACACCAATATTCTCCTGCTGCATAGTACACAAAAGAAACAAGGTAAACGGATGGGGCAGCTCCAAACTCCATTTTCAGCAAAACAATACAAAGAAACTGGACAAGGGCTGCTAAAAGGTGCTAATATTAGCCGTGAACCTAAGACGAGGAGGGAAGCAAATAGTGAGAAAGCCAAATGGTAAAAGATCACAGAAAATGCTGACAAAATATACCTTCTAGGAGTATGGGCTTACCCTTAAGTGACAAACTATATCCCTTGCATATTACAAGAACCAGGAAATCTAGAGTGCACATAGGGGAGATAAAGCAGAGGCCTTACTGGGGCAAGACAGAGGTAAAGAAGAGAATACAATGAGAGGCAACAGCGAAACAGCCTGTGCGGCGCATCCCAGAGAACAGCAACTCTATGCTCCCTGAAGGTGAGGGGCTCATCCTGAAGTGCAAAACATACACCCTTTAGTGTAGCAAAGGAAGGGGGTAGAGGGGCGAGTGGGGCTGGCGGCAGATGACCTCCTGGCCATGTTTTGGTGCAGAGAAGTAGAGAGGGCAGGGCTAGACAGCAAAATCATTTTAGCAGGAAGCAGAATGTCTGTGGAAACAGTAAAGCAGAGAGTACTGCGACTATTAACTAAGAAGGCTGCCCTGGCCCCAGCACGCCTTACATGCAGAAAACAAAGAAACAAAACTGACATCCAGAGGACTAGCACCACAGTCAGTTAGGGCAGTGAACTCCAACTCATTTTATGATGAGTAATAATTTTTTTTTTAACTGGCATAGTATCACTTAAAAGATATTTAAAAATCAAATCAGCAAAAGAACATGTAAAACTTATCTAATGAACATGCATCAGAAAAACATAGCCAAAGAATACTATTTTCTGAATAGCCATCAGAAAAACAAAACCAAAGAAAATTCTGGGCAAGCATCATAGACCAATTATGTAACTTAATCTAATCACTTCCATTAAGGGGAATCACAAAGCAGAATCAGAACTCACGAAAGAGACCGGAAGATGATGAGGAGGTAAAAATGTGAGCAATCAGGACTCAAGAAAAATAAGAACAAATCAAAACTATCGTAGACATGAAGACAAAACAAGAAGGAGGACAAGGGAGAAGAGAAAAATGAAGGATCTAACAAAACGAAATAGAGAGTTTTAAAAGCCTGAGATTCATGTGTATTGCATATTACTTTTATAAAAATAAAAATGTTCTAGAGCTATGTTGCTAACAATTTCAATATACTTAACTATATAATTGAAAATATTAAAGATTATAAATTTCATTATGTATTTTTTACAATTAAAAATAAAACCACTGACCACCAACCAAAAAAAAGCAGATATACAAGTCATAAAATAGGGGTAATAGTTATACAGGAAAACAAAAATGGAAATAATTATATTGGCAACAGATGTACGACTGATCCATATCTGACTTCTGTCCAAACACTGTCTTAATGTTTACAGAGTCGAATATTGGCATACAAAATTATAATCCATAAATAAAAACAACACAATGTGACATAGCCTATCGTAAAACATGAGACACAGGAATATACATTGGCAGAAAAAATTTCACAAAAAAATACCGAACACATTACTAAAAAATAATTCTAGATAGCTACAATTCTCAACTATGACTACACATTCATAAAGGGCACACATTTTGGTGTTTTTCAATTCAACGTTTTTACTGTACAAACAACATTCTATTTTCTCTTTTTAAGGGTGTTAACTACTTTAGATATTCCATGTAAGTAGATTCATACAGTATTTTTCTGTGTGTGGCTGGGTTATTAAATTTAGCATAATGTCCTCAAATTTGTCTTTATGGTAGATATTAGAAAACTTCCTGCGTTTTAAAAGCTGAGTAGTATTCCATTTTTTTGTATTCCAAGTTATATGTATCCACTCATTTGGTAAAGGAAGTTTAAATTGCTTTCACCTATTGGCTTTTGTGGATAATGCTTCAATAAATGGTGTGCAAATAACTCACTTGAGCATGTATGCAAGAGATGAGATCTGTGCTGCATTCTGCTTCACTGCTTTGATGTCCTGCCTTTATACCCATGCCAAAGTGCTTTGGTTACTGTAGCTTTGTTTGGTGTTCAGACATTATGTGTAATGCCTCCAATGTTTTTCTTCTTTTAAGATTGTCAGACTTTTCATGGTCCCTTGAGATTTCATGTAATTTTGTGGGTTTTTTTCTATTTTCAGAAAAGTAACATTGGGAATTGAAAGGCGTGCTGCACGTGTGGCTCACTGTGGGCAGCATGGCCATCTTCACAATAGTATGTCTTCCGACCCTTCAACAAGAGCATGCTCAAGAGTGTGGTGTCTCATTTTCATATTTTGTGAATTTTTCAGTTTTCCTTCTGTTACTGATTTCTAGTTTTATTCCATTTGGGCCATCAATCATAGTCTGTAAAATTTCAATTTTAAAAAATTTGTTAAGACTTGTGGTGTCACACATGGTCTATCTAGGAAAATGTTTCATGAGCTACTGAAAAGAATGTGTGCTCTGCTGTCTGTATACATTTGTTAGGTGTAATTGTTTTATGGTGCATTCAAGTTTTTTGTTCCCTTATTAATATTCTATCTTGCTTTATTATTCATTACTAAAAGTGGGATACTGAAGTATCGTGCCATTATTATACTGCTGGCAATTTTTTGCTTCAATTCTGTCAATATTTGCTTTATGTGTTTGGGAAAACTGATGTCAGATATATTCATAGATTCTCAATGAATGAACCCTTTTATTATAATTTAATGTCCTACTTTGTCTCTTGTGAATTCTGAATTAAGTAAATCTGTCATATCGATAAATGCAAATTTGCTTAACCTATTTAAAAGAATTTCATTAGCTCAAAAGGCAAAGCCCAAACAAAACATTTTTCACAGAGAAAGCTGTCACGAAGTCACCTCCCAGTAAAGCAGCAGTCTTTCCAGAGATTGTTCCAAACTTTTACAGCACAGGTGATTCCAGTGTCTCCAGAACACTGAAAAAAGAAACCTTCTAAACCATTGCACTGAATTCTTACCCTAATTAATAGTTTACTATACATAGAAGTCTGTGTTAAAAATCATTTTTCCTCTGAATTTCTGAGAAGCTGCAATATTCCCTTCTGGCATCAGACGCATTCATATCACTTTTTGAAGATGCACTTTAAGCAAAATAAAAAAAGAATCCAAGAAAGACGAAGACATGATTAAATTTTTAAAATGAAGACAGAAAAACCCAGAAAGGCAGTGAAAGGAGTTCTGGGGCAAAAGATGTGCAGCAGGCCGGGCACAGCCAGGAGTTATAGGGCTAAAGAATATCTTCAGAGTGAAAAGAAAAAAAAAGTGAAAAAAAAAAAATGTATCTTCACAGAGAGCAGATCTCATTCATACAAACTGTGTCATTAAAAATCTCAAGATGTTCTTAGTAAGACAGAGGCATAGGTTTCTTCTGGCAGAGAAACAGTAACTCTAACTCGGGGTAAAGCTTACCAAAAAATCCTGCGCCAAATGAGAAGCTAAAAGTGTGGCCGTGTGTGAACAAGTGATTCCATGCATCTGACACTGGTTGGTGAAATGATTACATCTCCTTCTCTAAGGATTCAAACACATGACTTGAGACTGCAGCTATACATTAGTCTACTAAATGGCTTTCATTTCCTTACTATCCACAATTATAGTTAGAGGAAATACTCTAAATACTACAAACACTATAAAAGTATACTAACACATACTTAAAATGTAGTTGAAAGATAAGATGGAAATATACTAATTTCCTTATTATCAGTAGTATACAATCGAGATGCTATCTAAAGGTGACAGAGCAAGAAAGAAACTTGGGTATATTAAAATTTATTTATATTACATTAAAGCTATAAATATAACCAAAAGATCAAATACTCAACTAAAATTGAAGTTGAGTATTTGAACAGAAGGAACTAGTGAGGTCTACTCGTTCTTCCTCTTCTGTAACAGGCAGACAAGGGATACTGCCTAAAATTGATAAATCAAGAGCTAGAGGAAGACATATTTTAATTTCAGTTATAGTGGTAGCTAATAATTAGAAACTATTAAACTAATATTAGAAATTTATTTAAAAAGTGGTTACAGTCAGGTGCAGGACATGCACCTATAGTCCCAGCTACTTGGGAGGCTGAGGCAGGAGGACTGCTTGAGGTCAGGAGGTTAAGACTACAATGCAACATAATCATGCCTGTGAAAAGCTGCTGCACTCCAGAGGGGATACTAGAAATATTCAAATAATCTAAATGACAACAGAAACAGAGGAACAAAAAATTCAAAAACAAAAGGACAAAAAGAAAACAATAGTAAAATGGCGGACCTACATACAACCATATCAATAATCACGTTAATACTGATCAAGTAAACACTTCAAACAAAGGAGATTATAATTATCAAAACTGATAGAAACAAAGCAAGTTCCAACTACATGATGTCTGTAAGAGACACACTTAAAAGGCACAAAGACATTGAAAGTAAATGGATGAAGACAGATATACCATGCAAGCAGTAAGATCAAGAAGGCAGAGGTGGTTCTATTAATATCACATAAAACTTCAAGAAAAAGAGTATTGCCAGTGATACACAGGAACACTGGGTAAAAATAAAAGTAAAAATTCGTCAGGAGAACACTTGACAGTCATAAATATGTAGGCTAATAGCAGAGCTTCAAAATGCATGAAGGAAATATTGACAATATTAAAGAGAAACAGGAAAGTTCACAATTTCCACAACAGATAAAGATCTTAACAACTCTCACCTCATACCGGATGGAAAAACTAACAAATATTACACCCAGCAATTGCAGAATACACCTTATTTTCAAGTGTACATAGAGTATATCGAGGTAGATACCATGCTGGACCACAAAACAAGCCTAAATAAATTTAAAAGGAAGGAAATCACACCTAGTATGTTCTCTGACCACAATGGAATTAAATTCAAAATAAATAATAAAGTACCTAAGAAACCATCAAGTATTTGAAAATTAGAACACCTATACATAATCCATGCATCACAGAAGTCAGAAGGGAAATTACAATACACTTCAAGCCAAGTTATAATGAAAGTAAAACAAAATGTGAAAGGTGCAACTTTAAATGCTTGTATTTAAAAAGAAAGAAAGGCCTAAAATCAATGAACGTTCTAGCAAAAGCACAAAGTACAACCAAAGTAAGTCTAAGGAACTAAAGAGCAGAAATCGATAAAGTAATAAAGAAAAACCACAGAAACCATTAACAAATCCCAAAGTTGGTTCCTTAAAAAGATCAACAAAATTGACCAAACTCTGTCTACAATGATCAACAGGAAAAAAGAAAATACAAATTATTAATATTAGAAACAAAGCAGGAATCATCTTACAGATCTTATAGACATTAAATAATAAGATATTATGAATTTCATGCCAACAAATTCAGCAATGTCAAGAAATGGAAACATTCCTTAGAAGATGTAACTTATAAAAACAGATGAAACAGAAAATATTAATAACCTTATACTGAATAAAACTAAATAAGGCCAGTTGCAGTGACTAACGCCTGTAGTCCCAGCACTTTGGGAGGCCATGGTGGGCAGATCACTTGATCCCAGGAGTTTGAGACTAGCCTGGGCAGCATGGCAAAACACCATCTCTACAAAAAATACAAAAACTAGCCAGGTGTGGTGAGATGAACCTGTAGTCCCAGCTACTCGGGAGGCTGAGGTGGGAGGATCACTTGAGCCTGGGAGGTCAAGGCTGCAGTGAGTCATAACTGCGCCACTACATTCCAGCCTGGGTGACACAGCAAGACCTTGTCTCAAAAAAAGCAAAAACATAATTTAAAAAAGCTAAATTTGTCATAAAAAACCATCCTACCGTCTGGGCGCGGTGGCTCACGCCTGTAATCCCAGCACTTTGGGAGGCCGAGGTGGGCGGATCACAGGGTCAGGAGATCGAGACCATCCTGGCGAACATGGTGAAACCCCGTCTCTACTAAAAATACAAAAAAATTAGCCGGGCGTGATGGCGGCGCCTGTAGTCCCAGCTACTCGGGAGGCTGAGGCAGGAGAATGGTGTGAACCCGGGAAGGTGGAGGTTGCAGTGAGCCGATATCGCACCACTGCACTCCAGCCTGGGTGACAGAGCCAGACTTTGTCTCAAAAAAAAAAAAAAAAAACCAAAAACCATCCTACCAAAAAAAAAAAAAAAATCAAAAACGACTTCCAAGACCAAGATGGTTTTACTGGTGAATTCTCTCAAACTTTAAAGAAAAGACGATACCAATCTTATATGACTTTCAGAAAATAGAGGAGGAAGGAACAATTTTGAACTGGTTGAGTCCAGTACACCCTTAACACTAAACTCTGACAAAGACATTACCAAAAAAAGTTACAGAACAATTATCCCTCATGAACACAGATGCACACTTCTTAAAATGTTAGCAAATCCAATCCAGCAATATCTAAATCCCTGTCCAAGAAGAGTTTGTCCCAATAATTAAAGGTTGACTTAACTTTAGAAATGTCAGTTTAATTTACCACATTAATGGAATAAAGGGGAAAACATAAATATATAAATAAGTTCAACTCTGAAACAAAAAGAAACAGCAAATATTTTTAAGTGGGTAAGCATGTAGAGAACGCTTACTCCACAAAGTAAGATATTTAAACACAGAAACAACACATGAAATTATTCAACAACCTTAGTCAACAAGGAAACACACATTAAAACCACAATCGATACTAACACACACCGAAATGGATAAAACTAAAAAGAGTGACAACACAAAATCCTTGCAAGGATGTGAAGCAATGGAACTCCTGTACTTTACTGTAGGAGTATAAATTATACATTACCTTAGAAAGAGTCTGGCAGTTTCTTTTAAAACTGAGCAAACACCTTACACTATGACAGCAACTCCGCTTGCAGATAAACAAAAACATATGTCTAAAAAAAGCCCGTTAGAATAATGTTCGTAGCAGCTTTTAACAAGTAAAAAAGTCAGCTGAAGGGTCTGGTAATATGACAGTAGATAAAGTGTGATATATGCATGAAATGAAATATCCTTCATCAAGGATAGGATTATTGGTGAAATACTGAATACTTTTCTGCTTTTTTATAGTGGAAAAGTGGTAACAGTGCTACTAGCCCACTACCTGTTTTTCAAAATGAAGTTTTACTGGAACACAACCATGCCTATTCATTTGCATATTTTTTTTTTTTTTAAATTTATTTTTTTTTTTAATTTATTTATTATTATTATACTGTAAGTTGTAGGGTACATGTGCATAACGTGCAGGTTTGTTACATATGTATACTTGTGCCTTGTTGGTGTGCTGCACCCATCAACTCGTCATTTACATCAGGTATAACTCCCAATGCAATCCCTCCCCCCGCCCCCCTCCCCATGATAGGCCCCGGTGTGTGATGTTCCCCTTCCCGAGTCCAAGTGATCTCATTGTTCAGTTCCCACCTATGAGTGAGAACATGCGGTGTTTGGTTTTCTGTTCTTGTGATAGTTTGCTAAGAATGATGGATTCCAGCTGCATCCAATTATCTACGGTCACATTTGCACTGCAATGGCAGAGCTGAGTAGTTGCAACAGACACCACATGGTGCACAGGGTCTCTACTATTTGGCTCTTTGTAGGAAAAGTTTGCCAACTTCTGCTCTTGATCAATAAAAAAGAATCAACTACCAAAGCATGTAATAACATAAATAAATCTCAAAAACATGCTGAAGGAATGAAGCTTTATACAAAAGAGGACATACTATACATGGCTGTATTTATATGAAGATCTGGAATTGGCCAAGCTAATCCATGATGGAGAAAATCAGAACAGAGTTGCATGTGGCGGATGGGATGGGGACTGACTGGTAAGAGACAAGAGGGTAATATAATGTCCTATATCTTGACAGGAGTTGGGTTAAACAAAGATTGTCTCCTTTGACCAGAAATTTGGTCAGCTCCTCTGAGTCCTCTTTCTGACCAGATCCAGACCCCTAGAGCTCCCTCTCTGTTCCTGTGGAATCCAGCTTGAGCAAGAATCCTGCTACACCAGTGTAGGGAAACCCCTCCCCGCCAGTATCTGTCACACTTCTCACCCTCCACTCTCCATATGACCCCGGCCTGCCTTCAACACATAGTCTGTTGACCTTAACTAGCAAGAATCCCACCCACCGACCCCAACTCTGCTCCTTGGCTGTAAATCCCCATTTGTCCTTGCTGGAGTCAGAGTCAAACCCAATCTCTCTCCCCAGTGCGAGACCCCATTGCAGTGGCCCCTCTACCTGCACCATAGTCCCCCTTGAATAAAGTCTGACTTACTGTCTTTAACAAGTGTCATGAATGATTTCTTGCTTTAACATGTCGCATGGGTATCAGACCTTAGGAATGGTATCCCTAAGACTTGTGCATTTTACTGTATCTAAAATTATCGCTAAAGAAAGAAAAAAATGGAGGACAGTAAACAAATTCAAGTTAATGATACACAAGTTGAAGTATTTGGGGGAAAAGTAAACCAAATACCTTTGTTTAAATGCATCATAAAAAGATGAACTGATGGATAAATGGAGGGCTAGAGAGACAGATACATGTGATAACGCATTGTAAACTGTTAATTTCAGTATCTGTATGGTGAGGACATGGGTGTTCATTGTGAAATTCTTTCAACTTTTCTCTTTATTTGAAATTTCTCATAATAAAATGTTGGGGGGAGTGTTTACCTGCTGTGAGACTGTCATAATATAAACAATGAAAATAAAAAGTTTCCTACCACTATGTTTTATGCATATTCATCCTTAAGACAACAAAGCGAAAGATCTTATATCTAAGAACCTTAGGATACAGCCTCATGATGAGTCCAGAAGTGTATGAGAGCTGTGAGGTCAGTGAAGAGGGCTGAACAATTTAAAGTCAGCTTCTCCCACTGAGGTAACTACTTCCTACAGTAGATCACATTCTAACATCAAATCTGAGGGCAAGTCTAGCCATTATATTTTAGGCCAATTTAAACAATGAAGAGAGATACTATGTTTAATTCTATACACAGGGGCCAAAATTTGTTCTGCACACTAACTGAATCTGATACACTAACATGCTCTATACATCTGTTTTGTTGACTTTATTTTTGGCATCCATTATACATGAGGGACTGTTAACATTTTTATAGGGTAAGAGAGATAAAAGTGCTAACAGTAAAATACAAATAAAATAATTGCAGTTCTGTTGAACTATGAGATTTTAAATCTTGTGCTGTACTTTATCAACAGTTAAGAAATATCACCAACTCTATTCAAAGCACTGGAGTAGGCAGATACAAATATAGGCCTTCGTTCATATACTTAGTCTGTTTCTATTTAAGATGATGAAAAATCTTGGGTTGTTTTTTTTTCCTTTCTTAAAGAAACATACTTGAGATCACACTCATTAGTCACAGGAAATTACAGTCTTGTCAATTAACAAAAAGCCAAAATGATAACACATCTATGACTGTTTCATATAGGTTTCATATAGGTTTCTCTATCCAAACCTACCCTCTGCACTAAATCAAATGTGTCTTGTCACTGTTGGGAGAGGGCAAAGGACCCCTCCACAGCCTTCTAAGCATCTGTCCCAGCTATGCACCTGCCGTGACCTTGAACTTTTTTTCCTTAGCACTTTTTACTTCCAACACTTTAAGCTTTTCATAATTTGGAAATCCATCTTATGTCTTTTTCTGAATAATATTGTTTGACTATTGTAACAGTTTCCTACTTCCTCACCTACATATTACGCTCATGGGTTCACAGAGTTGGCACCAGAGGGAATACAATGTTTTACCCAACTGATATGGTCAGCAAATGTGCTAATACCAAACTAGCAGGTAGCTATGTAGTGTTCCTTGTAACCACACACTTTTCAAAAGAAATGAGAAGTCTGCAGCTGTGGCTAAGAGGCCTGAGTGTGAATAAAAACTGCAAGCACGACTTTACAGTTCAGGAAATGTACAGCCAAAGGACTTCATCAACCTACGTGCCATATCCCACTAACTGTTTTTGCAAAGGACTAGCCATTTATTCTAACCACCTGCTTCCAACTAATTAGCTGAGCTAAAGTAGATGCACTTATTTCAAGAGGTGGAAGTTTCAGAAGCATCTGCTTTCTAGATTCTGATTACATGTGTCCATGGTTATTATAATGTTGTATAAAGAATGGCAATAATATAAGCAGCCTCCAGCTTATAAAGTCACATTTAGTTATGATCTTAAATACAATCAGCATCTTCCAACAAAGACCAATCTCTCCCCCTCTCCTCCACATAAACAGAAGCCAGGAACCCCTGGTTAACAACCTTGAAAAAAAGCATCAGCCAAGAGAAATCTGATCTGCTAGAGGGAATGGTCTCCTTCATGCCCAGGAGGCAGGCCTGTGGCCCCAGTACCTCCCTCGTAGGCTGCCTGACCTGATGGCACAAGCACTTGCCTGAAGTTCCACTATTCAGACTCCTTTGGGTTAAAAATGTTTATCTCATAAGGAATAGAAACCAAGCAGTGTTTTTAACAAATATCTTAAATTTGACCACTCTTACTAAAACGCAGCTGGGCTGGGAGCTGATACTGCTGATACACAGAGGTGGGGTGTGTGTGTGTATATATATATGTGTGTGTATATATATATTTTTTTGAGACTGAATTTTGCTCACGTTGCCCAGGCTGGAATGCAATGGCCTGATCTCAGCTCACTGCAACTTCCAACTCCCGGGGTTTAAGTGATTCTCCTGCCTCAGGCTCCCGAGTAGCTGGGATTACAGGTGCACACCACCATACCGGGCTAATTTTTGTATTTTTAGTAGAGATGGGGTTTCACCATGTTGACCAGACTGGTCTCGAACTCCTGACCTCAGGTGATCCACCTGCCTCAGCCTCCCAAATTCTGGGATTACAGGTGTGAGTCACCATGCCCGGCCGGTATAAATTTTGAACACAGAATACTTCTGTGGGATAGGGCGGGCGTAGGTAGTATGACAGGGTGGAGTCCCAGGATAAGCAAGAGGGCACAAGAATCTGCGAATAGGACAACACCCTAGGGAATCAAAAGATAAACTTTACCTCTTTCACAATTTTGCCCAGGCCAGCCTTCATCCAGAGAAAGCACTCTACTTGGCCCTATTCACAGAATTATTGATATTACTAGTAACACTACAATAACTGCTGTGTCAAAGGGAGTTCATGCAGCAGTCACAGGTTAGTCCTAGCTAGCTAGGTATCCCACACAATATTGTTTGTACAGAAAAGTCAATGTAAATTCCAAACAACCTGAAAATGAGTACAGTGGAAACCACTGATTTAGATGCAGCTGAACATTTTCTGGGCATCATCTTATTTAATAGCCACCACAATTCTAGGAGATAAGTACTGTTCTTATTCCTATTTTACAGATAAGTAGAGTAAAAAGTAACAAATTAAATGACTTGATTGAAACCATATAGCAAAAATAAATGGCATACTCCAAAGAAAATATATAAATGGCCAACAAGCATATGAAAAGATGCTCAACATCACTAATCATTAGGGAAATACAAATCAAAATCAAAACCAAAACCAGGTACCACCTTCAAGCCCATTAAGATGGCTACTATCAAAAAAAGAGAAAATCTAAAATGTTGACCAGCTGAGCACGGTAGCTCACACCTATAATCCCACCACTTTGGGAGGCTGAGGCGGGTGGATCACTTGAGGTCAGGAGTTTGAGACCAGCTTGGTCAACATGGTGAAAACCCTGTCTCCACTAAAAATAAAAAAAAAAATAAAAATAAAAATCCAGGTGTGGTGGCACACACATGTAATCCCAGCTACTCAGGAGGCTGAGGCAGGAGAATCACCTGAACCCAGAAGGTGGAGATTGCAGTGAGCTCATATTGCACCACTGCACTCCAGCCTGCCTGACAGAGCAAGACTCTGTCTCAAAAAAAAAAAAAAAAGTGTTGATGAGGATGTGAAAGAATCAGAATATTTATACACTGCTAGTAAAATTGTAAAATGGTGTAACCATGACAGAAACCAGTATGCAGGTTCCTCAAAAAATTAAAAAAGAACTAGCATACAATTTTGCAATCCCACTTCTAGGTAGATATCCAAAATAATTGAAACCAGGGTCTCAAAGAGATATTTGCACACCCATATCCATAGCAACACCATTCCAATAGCCAGAAGGCAGAAACAACACAAATGTTCATCAGTGGATGAATTAATAAACAAAATGTGGGATATCCATACAATGGAATACTATTCAGCCTTAAAAGAAAAAGAAATCCTGTCACATGCCACAACATGGATGAACCTGGAGGATACTATGCTAAGTGAAACATGCCAGGCACAATAAGACAAATAGTATATGATTCCAATTATATGAGGATCTAGAATAGTCAAATTCATAGTGACAGAAAGCAGAACGGTGGTTCCCAAGGGTTAAGGGAGAGGTAAAAAGGAGCGGCTGTTTAATGGGTACAGAGATCAGATTAGAAAGATGAAAAAGTTCTGAAGATCTTTTTCACAGCAATGTGAGCATATTTAACTCTACTAAATTATACATGTAAAAATGGTTAAGATGGTAAATTTTATATTGTATCTTTTACCAGAATTAAAAACAAAAACTAGAATAACTGGCCAGGCACGGTGGCTCACGCCTGTAATACCAGCACTTTGGCAGGCCGAGGCAGGTGGATCACGAGGTCAGGAGTTCAAGACCAGCCTGGCCAACATGGTGAAACCCTGTCTCTACTAAAAATACAAAAATTATCTGGGCATGGTGACACAGTTCCTGTAATCCCAGCTACTCGGAAGGCTGAGGCAAGAGAATTGCTTGAACTGGGACCCGGAAGGCGGAAGTTGCAGTGAGCCGAGATCACGGTACTGCACTCCAACCTGGGCTACAGAGCGAGACTCCATCTCAAAAAAAAAAAAAAAAAAAAAAATAGAATAACTGCACAAAGCCAGACTCAAAGGCAGGACTAATTCTAAATTCCCTACTCTCCACTATGACTTCATTGTATAATAAATAAATTACCTTCATTCATTCAGCAAACATGAGTGCCGGCACAAGCACCAGGAATGCATCAGTTAATATAACAGCCACAGGTCTCTGCCCTCACATAGCTAAAGTTCTAGCAAAATATAACTGATCATTTCCTAAGGACACCTGTGTTACCCCTATATTCAAAGGAATTTGCCAATATTTTCGTATTGCTTCAATGTCAGTTTCTTCCTCTCAAAAGCTATTAAAACGGAGACATGCAGAGATCTGAAGAATTTCCCTTGATTTTTCAAGATCTCAGAGGCATCCTCAAGTAACAGTCTTACTTTACTTCCTTTCTATTGAGTGATATCCCGATATGTTTCCTGATAATTCTAAGCCCCAAATTAATAAATGTCCATGTTCCATTATTCACTAACCTAAACCTATTCATTCTTTATTATGTACCTGCCATCATTTTTAATTGCTTATTTAAAAAAGGTAAAACCAGGAAGAAGAATATGGAAAGCATATTTCTAACTCAAGTAAACTGAAGACATACTGTTATTTAGCTTAGTTAAGTAAGATTATTATTTATTTACATCATTTACTAAACCCCTGATTCCAATCCAAACGAGTCAGGTAATACTTGTCAGTTTCAATTATACAGGCTCTTTTCCTTTCTTTCTTTTGCAAATTTAGAGAGCTGGCAACAATTCTCTCTCTCTCTTTAATAAATTCCTATACAAAAGAATTTTTTCAAGGAAACAACAGGCTTCAAAGACAGATCAACTGGGCAGGGCCGAGCACTTTGGGAGGCCAAGGCAGGCAGATCACTTGAGGTCAGGAGTTCGGGAACAGCCTGGCCAATATGGTGAAACCCCATCACTACTGAAAGTACAAAAATTAGCCAGGCGTGGTGGTGCACACCTGTAATCCCAGCTACTCGGGAGGCTAAGGCAGAAGAACTGGTTGCAATTAGGAGGTGGAGGTTGCAGTGAGCCAAGATCGCACCATTGCACTCCAGCCTGGGTAAAAGACCAAGACTCCATTTCCAAAAAAAAAAAAAAAAAAGAAACCAGATCAATTATATCAAATTAGCACTAAGCATCTTTTTCTTCCAGAATTAAGCCATCAGGTTTCCCCAAAAAGCAAGTCAGTTTAACATTCAAGTTCCAAAAGCATCTTTCAAATTATATTTAGCATTCTACAAGATTTAGCCTTCTTCTTTTTTTTTTTTTTTTTTTAACAGCTAAGCTCTTTATATTCTTCTGTAGCTTCTCTAATTTTGCAGTAAGAGCTAAGGGTTTACATACAGATGACAAAAGTATCTTTGATAAAGAGTTCCAAAAACTAACTGGAATGCAAAATCCTAGAGTAAAACCATCTCAGCGAGTAGACACGGTGGCTCAAAAGTAAAGAGAACGAGTGTGCTAAAGGGATTTTCTATGTGGACTACCTGCCTTATTGAAGCATGCTTATGAATATTAAAACATCATTTTGACTGCATTCATTTCAAGCCTCATTCAGAGACCTCAAGGTCTGAATCCCCCACAAGATGTCACAGGAATAGTAGTGACCAGGTTGTTATCATTCCCTGGAAACCGGGAACTTGCTTAGGAGCAAGATTCTTTTCTAATTGAGGAAAGCAGGGAAAAAGAGATTGACCAGTTTTGCCTTAAAAAGAGTATCACAAACCAAATTTTACCATTCAAACCCTTCATTTAACTATAAGAGAAAATTAGTTTTTGATTTAAAATGCTTTATCTGAATTTGAAACAAAATATTTGCAATAAGGGCTTATAAGGCTATTTTTTTTTAAATTGTTCCATTTAAATGTTCATAACTTAGTGTCACATGAAAAAAAGTATAAAACTATATATATATATCTCCATATATATATATGGATTCTATTTTTCAAAAACTATATATTACTGTATACGCCACAGTTTTCTTCCAAAAACAGGACACTGCTTTTATCCAAGGTCCTCACAACATCTAGCAGGAATCTCGTTACTTCATTCGGCTTGAACAAAACAGGGCAGCAGCTGTCCTATTTTACTACACAGCTTGGGGTCACAGAGGATCATTTTATATTAGGGATATATGACATATATGTATGCTTTCTGTATATATGTTTCATACACACCGAGTGTGTGTGTGTGTATATATATATAGAGAGAGAATATGTATATGTGCATAAAATATAGAGTAATGTATGTGCATAGACATAAGCTAGAAAAGATAAATGCAAAATGAACAGTGATTACCTCTGGATGACATGAGAACTACAATTTAAATTTTCTATTTTATTTTTTTCCTAACTTTCTACAAAAAAAAGCTAAAATATTTATTTTTCTATTGTACTGAACTGGTTTCAATGGCAGAACTCTTTCCTCACATGGTATACCTTTCAGGTTCCACTATGGAAGAGTAATTTTCAAGTTCTCTGCCATTTTTCTAAATCGTCACCATTTCCAGGTACTCTGGTAAACTTGTTTTAAGGAAAAGGAAGCTTAAAATGTGATGATTTCCTAATCAACACTTCGGTACTGCAAATCAAATTCCTTAAAGATTTACCTTCATCATACATTTCCTCTATTAAATAGGCCTCTGCTCGGTCTTTCAGGGCGTTCACATTGTCGGGTTCCATCTGTAAAACTTCAGAACAAACCCTAATAGCTTCAACAGGCTTCTCGTCCTAAAAGGAAATGTGAGAAAGGGATTTATGGTTGGTATTCCACATGATGAGTTTTCACATTTCTGGGAACAAGTCAACTGTTACCTTAGAAAAGCAATGGCAAATCCGCTCCTTTGAACGAATTGTATATTCAGCAATGCTTGGCTCTGTTTTCATGACAGATTCATATTTGCTGGTAGCATCTGTGTATCTAAGAAATGAGCAAATCATGATAAGAAACGATGACATTCGATTTCCAGAGCTGTAGAAAGGCTCCTCCCCTCTTCACCATGTGTTGCTTAATCAATCCAATTGGATGAGGCCATGGCTTCAGATTTGCCTTCTCCCTTATTAATCTAGAGTCCCATAGAAGGTACACTCCATAATTAAGAGTTAAGAAATAAAAACATCTGACCATAGGAGATGCAGATGGACAGAACAAAGCATACCTGTAAGTACCAATCAAACCAGAAGAATTTCCTTACAGAAACAAGCTCAGAATTCCGAACCTGAGTAAAACACCCTGTTGAAGTCTGACTTATACTGAGCACATTGAACAATACAGAGATCAAGTTTTATTTCTTGGTCAGTAAACACTTCCATGAAAATAACGGAACCCATTACATGCCATTTTATATAATTAATGTCAGTATTCACAACAAAGTACAATGTAGTTCATACAGAAGGTACCTGATTAAATTCCCAACTGTATAAGCTTTCTAAGAATAAAAGC
Source organism: Theropithecus gelada (assembly GCF_003255815.1). Taxonomy (NCBI): domain Eukaryota; kingdom Metazoa; phylum Chordata; class Mammalia; order Primates; family Cercopithecidae; genus Theropithecus; species Theropithecus gelada. Next base: position 34,973,027 of record NC_037685.1, on the reverse strand, counting down.
TATTTCAGCATTTTCTTTAAACCAGTAAAAAGTGCTAATCCTGTTATATATACTCAGTTATTTTCCTCAACAATAGTAAACTAAAAAATATGTTTCTATGCCATGGTGGCACATTATTCCCAAAGTGCTACAATCTTCATATGTAAATATGCTGATGTATTAAAACACAGGCTTAACTAAAACATTTAAAATAAAAGCCAGCTTCTCTATCATCCTCAGCAAACTAACACAGGAACAGAAAACCAAACACTGCATATTCTCACTCATAAGTGGGAGGTGAACAATGAGAACACACGGACACAGGGAGGGGAACATCACACACGGGGGCCTGTGTGGGGCAGGCAGCAAGGGGAGGGAGAGCATCAGGACAAATAGCTAATGAATGCGGGGCTCAATACCTAGGTAATGGGTTGACAGGTGCAGCAAACCACCTTGGCACACGTTTACCTATGTAACAAACCTCCACGTTCTGCAAATACATCCTGGAACTTAAAGTAAAAGAAAAAAGCAAAAAAGCCAGCTTCTGGGAAAGTGGAATAGATGTATTTTTCCCAATTCCTCCAGCTAAGCACAACTAAAAACCCTAGAAATTAAATGTATATTTTTTAAAATAGAAAACTTTCAAAGGAGGAGAGAAGACAGACTAGCTAGTGACTCAGGACCTGAGGAAAAACATGGTAAGAAGTTCCCTGGGTTCCTTTTTTCGTCTCATATATCCCAGACTTGGAGCTGAAGATTCCAGCAATGCAGAAATGCCAACAGGTACAGAACGACAGTAACAAAAACCTGCAGAAGGCTGCTGTCTCTAGCCAGAGGACCTGAAAAGGGCAGACTTGCAAACAGAAAACTTTTTTTTTTTTTTTTGAGACGGAGTTTCACTCTTGTTGCCCAGGCTGGAGTGCAATGGTGCAATCTCGGCTCACCGCAATCTCCGCTTCCTGGGTTCAAGTGATTCTCCCACCTCAGTCTCTGCAGTAGCTGGGATTACAGGCATGTGCCACCATGCCCAGCTAATTTTGTATTTTCAGTAGAGACAGGGTTTCTCTGTGTTGGTCAGGCTGGTCTCGAACTCCCAACCTCAGGTCCTTCAATGGATAAATGGTTAAACAAAGTGCAGTAAATCCACACCATGGAAACCACTCAACAGTAAATGAAGAATTATTGATACAATATGGATAAATCTCCAGAGAATTCGAATGAGGGGGGAAAAAGCCCATGCTGCCAGCTGTGGTAGCATGCGTCTGAAGTCCCAGCTACTCAGGAGGCTGAAGCAGAAGGATCGCTCAAGGCCAACAGTTCAAGGCTGCAATGTACTATGACTGCACCTGTGAACAGGTGGGCAACATAGTGAGATTGTCTCAAAAAAAAAAAAAAAAAAGCCAATCCCAAAAGTTTATACATTGTATGATTCTATTTATGTAACATTCTTACAATGACAGAATTCTAGAAGTGACTAGATTAGCTAAGGAAGGGATAGGAACAACAGGGAAGTAGGTGTGGCTATAAGGGCAACATGAGGGGTCCTTGTTGGGATGGAATTATTCTGTATCTTGACTGCACCCACATCAATATCCTCATTGTGACAGACAAGGTACTATGGTTTTTCAAGGCGTTATAGTCTGCAAGATGTTGGGGGAAACTGGGTAAAGCATTCTCATGATGGTAACTTACAAAGCTACTAAAAGTAGAGGAATTAGAGCCTATTTTCTATTAGGCAGTTTTGTCTGCAGTGCCCTGTACTCTTTTCAGTCCTCCCGCCCAGCCTACAAACCCTCTACAAATAACACTCACACAGACACAGCCTCTTACTCTGCCCACTCTTACTTTCTCTTTAGGATTAGGATTTAAATATCTATCGTCTTCTCTAAAAAAAGCTTCTCTTTCACTCCTTGCCTTCACCATCCTGGTTTGGAGTAAATACTCCTTTTTGGTACTCCAATTATCCTATGTACATTCTATCACTTTGGTATCATATTGTCTTTTAATAATCTGTTCATATATGTGTCTCCCACGCAATGCTATAAACTTGTTAAGAACACAAACTACCATCAGGTTCGTTTCTGCACCCTCAGGACACAGCTCAGTGCCTGATAGAGGAGATAATAAATATTTGGTATAATACAAGTAAGTCTGCTGGTAAGAATACTACACAGTTACTATTGTTTATATTCTCCCCTATTCCAAAAATGTCCAGTTCTGGTAGTTTTGCTAAGGCCCAGGGCTGTCTAGAATACCCCACCCTCAATGGCTGAGAAGTAAAAACAGTTCTGTAATTCACTTGTGCCCACAGTCTAACATATAAGGAATGGCTGGACGCTGGAACAACCATATTCTCACCTGCCGTCTCTGATGAGCTCTTCAGCTGACTCAATCAGCTTATTAAGTTTCTTTACTTGTTTATAGTGTGCAAAACACCTTTTATGATCCTGGTCAAGTTTAAGACATTCCCGAACTTCACTGTTCATGTATTTAAAAAAAGGAAAATATTCCATGTCAAAACAATCAATGAGTAGTTTTCCACGCTAAATACAGAAATCACAGTAAAAGTATTTTTTGTTTGCAACAATTAAACAAAAACATACTGAGACTTATAATTTACTATACACATTTATATATGGCATTGTACTATGCATACATTTGTTAATTCAAATTAAAATGACTTACTAGCATTACAAAGTAAACATTCAATTTTGTTTCTAGAAATATAAGAGCCTTCCTGTTTATTTTAATAAGCAGCTTCATGAAAACAAACTATGTGGAATTAAAGTAACATGGGAATAACACAAAATATATAAATGGATATACAATATAAAAATAGCCTTAACCACCATCATCTTATTAATTTAATATTAAAATGTTAAAACAAGATGAGGTTATCTTACTGCCAACAATTAAAGAAGATCAGACGTGTGTCACTAGGACTGACCTGAGGGACAGTTCGTGGTCTCCTAGCTGGTAGTACAGTGTGCTTATTTTATAAAATGCCTCAGTATTATCATTCTTCAACTTTGATGCAGCTTTTAAGTCACTTATAGCTTTCCTAGGTTCTCCTTCTTTTATAAAACATTCAGCTCGAAGTTCCCGTAGTTCTGCATCCCAAACACAAACCTTGAGGAACAAAAGAACTAGACTTTAAGGAAGAAAAAATTATGCACATTCATTGTTGCATTCCACATATTTTTCATCTACGTATTTATCAACATAAAACATTCTCAATTAATGTGATGACTTATAGACTGCAAATATTATTTTAAAATCTGATACAATTTAAATGTGACAAAACTGATGTGACAAAATAGTTTTTCCAAAAATGTTGTAAATGAATTCTAATGGGGGAAGGGATATATATAATAACAAGGCCCTTTTCTTACCTCCTTCGATTATATAATTCTAAGACACTGAAAATAAGAAAACATAGCATTTACTATTGGAGGGTTGTTCCTAGTGAAGCATATTTGAAGAGAATATTCTGTTATCAGATTTTTATACTTAATCAACAATTCTAATTTGTAGTCAAAAAATAAAATCTAGGTTCTAAATTGGCAAACTACTTTTTTCTGCTAATAACCACATTAAATTCTTAGCTGGGCACAGTGGCTCATGCCTATAATTCCAGACCAGCTTAGGCAGCATAGCAAGATCTCATCTCCACAAAAAATTTAAAATTATTAACTGGGTGCAGTGGAACACACCGGTGGTCCCAGCTACTCAGGAGGCTGAGGTGGGAGGATCACTTGAGCCCAGGAGGTTGAGGTTACAGTGAGCTATAATCGTACCACTGCACTCCAGTCTAGGTAACAGAGAGAGAGACCAAGTCTCTAAACAAAAAAATGTTTTAAGAAATTATCTTCTGTAAACTGTCACCTCCTTAAAAGTAAATCCTCATATCAAGAAAAAAATAAAAAAGAAAGAAAGAAAGAGAAGAGAAGAGAGAAGGGAAGGGAAGGGGAGGGGAGGGGAGGGGAGGGGAGGGGAGAAGAGAAGAGAAGAGAAGAGAAGAGAAGAGAAGAGAAGAGAAGAGAAGAGAAGAGAAGAGAAGAGAAGAGAAGAGAAGAGAAAAAAAAAAGAAAAGAAAAGAAAAAAATACCGTGAGAAAGCAGGAGGTTGAGGCTTCACTATCCCTATTCCCAAAAAGTTCATAAGGGTTTAGTAAACACAATAGTATTCTTCAAATCATAAACCCAAGAGCTCATCAATAAGGCTGGTGGAAGTGTCTTTGCATATTTCTTAGAGCTGTTCTAAACTCGTATTGACTTTTCACATATACGAAAATATCAAAATCAACATTATACATAAATATCATGGACAATGAGCTAAGTCAAAATGGTCTATGGGAAGGTAAAAATGTAAACTATATTTCCTTAAAGCATAAACAAAATAACCCAGTAAAACATGAATTCTACTAGACCATATCACAATATCTTCTGTAAAATTATCAACAAAATGTCCATTCTACATAGAAGTTTAGAGCCAAAATTAAATGAAACTGTATATCAAAATACTGTGAAAATCTTAAATAAATGTGAATTACGACTGCTTCCATTTGAATATTTCAGTAGACTTCCTTTGGAAATCAGTTGTCATTAAATCCTTCAGAGGAAAGGAAACCTAGACTTAGATTTCCCTAGCTAGAACTCTCTGGATTCTATCAACCATTATTATTATTCTTTTTTTTTTTTGGCATGATCTCGGCTCACTGCAACCTCCGCTTCTCAGCGCCTCAGCTGGGATCACAGGCATGCATGCACCATCACACCATTTACCTTTTTTTTTTTTCTTTTTAAGACACAGGGTTTTGCCATGTTGGCCAAGCTGGTCTCAAACTCCTGGCCTCAAGTGATCCACCCACCTCGACCTCCCAAAGTGCTGGGATTACAGGCATAAGCCACCGTACTCAGTCAATTATTAATATTTTTAGAGGCAGGGTCCCATTCTCTTGCCCAGGCTGGGGGACAGTGGAGCGATCACAGCTCACTGCAGCCACGAATTCCTGGGCTCAAGTGATCCTCCAGCCTCAGCTCCCAAGTAGCTAGGACTACAGGTACATACTATCAACTCTTTATCTGCCTTATTTTCTAGAAATTTTTCTCTAAACATTCCTCTTTCCTCCCGAACATCATTTTTCCTTTTATTCCAACCATCTCTTTCATCTTTTATCCCATTATCTAACCCCTAGTTTTCTTCCCAAAAAAATACAAAATCAACTAAAATAGCAAAGCAAGCAATATATAAACATATTTAACTCTCATGCTACAGCACATTCAGTACATTTACTGAAAACTTCAGTCCAAATTTTGTTTTATATAAACATTATTTTATACTTAAGAGTTAAAAGCCCAAGGACCAACCTGATTTTCTCCTGTCTAGGTTTTTGTGATATGTGACATGTCAAAGTATATAAATGTGCCTTACAATAAGTGTTAGGCTGGTCAACTGCAGTATCTAAGACACTTACCTCTAAAATCTTATCAAGGAAGGCTATAGCAGCAGCATAATCTCCACTTTCAAAAGCATCAAGTGCTTGCGAACGCAAACGCTGCATTTCATCAGATTTTATAAGTTGAGACTGCGCTTCCTTTTCTTCATTTTCACTTGGATTAGATTTGAGCTATACGGAAAATAAAAAATTAAGCAGAGTTTTTAATCTCTTAAGTCTGATATCTATAATATACACAACAAGGGTCAATCATTCCAAATACTTAAGTTCATTGGGTAAAAAGGTAAAGAGATACTGGAAAAACTGGCTTGTCTGATGACTGGATGCAGCAGGGAAGGCCCCTGATTTCTACCGATATGGTCCACGAGCATGAACAACAGATCTAGACTCAGAAGACCTGGGTCCCGCAAACTTACCGGGAAGCAAATACATGTAGGCATGTGAAAGGACAGAGAAGAACGGAGGAAGGAAAGCACGTTTCTCACCTTCTTATATACAGCTGCAGAGTATATAAATATGCCTTACAATTTATTCTGAAGAATAAATTAACCTGAGTTTTATTTATTTTGCCTTCTAGTTATAGTTCCTATTTTTTTAAGTATAAAATAACTAAAATAATGAAACACATAGGGAAACTGAAAGAAGAGACCAGCTTTTTTAGAGGCTATAAGATTTTTAAAAAGATCTGATACCAAAAGGGTTAAAGTATAAGAAAGAATTTAGAAGGAAATAAGAGTAATACCTTACTAAAAGGTGCATGATGTGGTTTTACGAGAGCTGCACACTGCCTCTTTTTTAAATAACTTTATAATGACATCATTTATATAACATAAAATTGCTCATTTCGAATGTACAATTCTTTGATTTTTTAAAAATAAATTTACCAAGCTGTGCAACCATCAGCACAGTGTTAGACCATTTCCATCACCCCAGTAAGATCCCTTGTTTTTACTTACAGTTCACCCCACTCCCAATGCCAGCCCTGTGCACACGGACTCAACAATTTCTTCCTCCAGACAAAAAAATAATGTCTCAGAAAACCAGATAGCTATACTTTTTAAACCTGAGGGGAGGTTAAGATTGTAGTTTATATGTACCAATTTCTGAAATCTTAGTATTCTTATTAAGATGGAAACTATAACTGATGGGCTCCAATTTTGGATGAGGTACAGACAAAGGAAAGTTAATTCTAGAAATCTGCCTCCTCAATGAGTCAATCACACTCCTCCTCCTTTCAGTGGATTAATTTTTAAAGGATATTCCCACTACCAACCTGGTGGGAGAGAACACTCCAAATGAGAAACTTTATCAATATTATTTATTGGCAAGGGTTTTATACTTGTCCATTTTGTGTTTTAGGATATATTAGCGATGACATTTTGTCTGTTTTAACCCTTGACTTTTGAAGGACAGGACTTGAAGTATTCATAGGTAACTAGGAATTGGTAACCTCCACTCATTCTGGGGGAGGGGTTCCCCAAATGATTGCATCATCCAGTTTAAGGGTGTTGTTTGGAGCCAGACATGCTTGTCTCTGTTTTATCACCCTTTGGGTGGTCTTGAATACTTCGGATAAAAGCCATCAGAGAGAGTATGAATGTGTGTGCACTGTCACTTTGCTCTGGGTAAAAGTTTATTGATTAAGTTGTTTCCTATGAGTACACTCCTGACTCTTTTCAGCAGATGTATCAAACACTGATGGCCTCTTCAGGATCGAATTTGTACCTTTTTTCCTCTGAAACATTGGAATCTAATTTCCTCCACACAATTTTTCTTGTTGGAAGGTGGGAGGAGAAGCCCTAAATCTCGGGACAGAGGCTGGAGGGCTCAGGTAATGGGAACAGGAAACAGGGAGTGAGCTCAGGTCATCGAGGCCTCTGTGAGGCCGGAAGAGAGGTGGGGAAGAGGGAGAGAGGATTCTTCCAAGGAGGTAAGAAAGGAGTTGGAGAAACAAAGGGTTTCCTTAGAAGCCTGAGAGTTTCAAAGAGAGTCAAGTGAGATGAAGTTTGGGTTTGGGGGGATTTTTCAATTCTTTTTTTTTATTTTTTTTGAGACAGAGTCTCGCTCTGTCACCTAGGCTGGAGTGCAGCGGTGTAATCTCGGGTCACTGCAACCTCCGTGTCCCGGGTTCAAGCAATTCTCCTGCCTCAGCCTCCTGAGTAGCTGGGACTACAGGCGCCTGCCGCCTCGCCCAGCTAGTTTTTGTATTTTTAGTAGAAATGGGGTTTCACCATATTGGCCAGGTTGGTCTTGAACTCCTGACCTTGTTATCCACCTGCCTCGGCCTCCCAAAGTGCTGGGATTACAGGCGTGAGCCACTAAGTCCAGCCAATTTTTTTATTCTTTAAAGAGACAGGGGACAGAGTCTTGCTCTGTCTCTCAGGCTGGAGTGTAGTGGCATGTTCTTAGCTCACTGCAATCTCCAGCTCCTCAGTTCAAGCAATCCTCGAGTCCCAGCTCCCAAGTAGCTACAACTACAGGTGCACACCACTACAGCCAGCTAATTTTTTTATTATTTTTTTGTAGAGACAGGGTCATCTCACTACGTTGCCCAGGTTCTTCTCCAACTCCTGGCCTCAGATGATCCTCCTGTCTCAGCCTTCCAAAGCACTGGGATTACACATGTGAGCCACTGCGCCCGTCTGAGATGAAGATTTTTATTATTACCACGAGGCTGTTGACTCCTGTCAATCACCTCCTCATTTTCTCTACACCTGCGTGTAGAGAATGGTCCTTGCTGACAATTCCCTCATTCCTCCCTTTTTCACGTTTCTTGACATCCTTTGTCTTCCTTAGGGCTTTCACATTTCTGACTCTTTCAGCCAAATCCCTTCCTATGACAATATTTTATATTTTTTACTTCTCACTATGTATCCTGGTTACTGAGCTTCTGGAAAAATAACCCAGAATAGCTATGGGCTGGGGGCTTATTCAAAGAGATGAGGAGCCTTCTGTATGACTGCACCTCTACCTCTGGCACCTCAAATAAAAACACCGGGTTGGCAGTTGTGGTAAGCAGCCTTCTAAGATGGCCCCCAGTGATCCTCACCTCCTGGTATTCATGCCTTTCTGGAGCATGAGGCGGACCTGGTAACTCCTTTTAACAAACAGAATAACCCAGCTAAGTTTGTCTGTTTTCAGTAGAGACAGGTTCTTACTATGTTGCCCTCCTGGACTCATGTGATCCTCCCGTGTTGGCCTCCCAATGTGCTGGTATTACAGGCATGAGCCACTGCACTCAGCCACAGCCATAGCTTTTTTTTTGAGATGGAGGCTCACTCTGTCACCCAGGCTGGAGTACAGTGGTGCAATCTCAGTTCACTGCAACCTCCACCTTCCGGGTGCAAGTGATTCTCCTGCCTCGGCCTCCCAAGTAGCTGGGATTACAGGTGCACGCCACCATGCTTGGCTAATTTTTGTATTTTTGTAGAGATGGGGTTTCACTATGTTGGCCAGGCTGGCCTTGAATTCCTGACCTGAAGTGATCCACCCACCTTGGCCTCCCAAAGTGCTGGAATTACAGGTGTGAGCCACCACACCCAGCCCACGCCCGGCCTTTTTTTTACACTTAAATCTCTGATGCATTTTGAATTTATCTTAGTATAAGGTAAGAGAGGTATGAACCTAGGTCTGTTGTTTTTCAGTATAAAAGTTTGTTAAAAAAGAGTATGACCACAGTGATAAGCTGTCACGTCCTTGATTAGGTCACAAAAAACTGACTTCCATTGTGCTAGCACTCCCTCTCACCTTCTCACTTGCTGGCTCTGATAAAGCAAGCTGCCATGTTGTGAGATATGAGAGGCCCATGTGAGAAACAACCAAGGCAAGACTTTGGCCAACAGTCTAACACCTCAAGAGGAACTAAATACTGCCAACTGAGTAAGTTTAGGGGCAGATCCTTTACTGGCCAAGCCCTCAAATACTATTGTAGCCCTATCTCACACCTTTACTGTAGCCCATGACTCTGTAGTTAGTAGCAGACCCTGCTACACCATGCCCAGATTCCTGACCCCATAAACCGTGAAATCATATAAATGTGTGTTACTTCAAGCTGCTAACATTGGATAATTTGTTATCTAGCAGCAGATAACCAATACAGTAGGAACACAGTGTGGAAATTTTACCATTTCTCAGTGACTGGGCTGTGAATATTTCCAAACAGATATTGCTTTAAAATAAAGTCTAGATGAATGAATTAATTAAACCCCAATCCTGGCAACCACTAATTAGCTATGTCTTTTCTGCATTTTCTTTACCAATAAAAGAGGGACAATAATACCAACACCCTGTAGGGCAGTGACTGAGAGATTAAGAAGATACTCTACGTAACACATAGCAAGTACTCTGAAAAGTGCTAACACACACTTTACAAAGATGCTCAATTTATTTCCCATGGTATTAGATATTAGCCCACTTAAACTGGGTCGCCTCTATTAACGCTACAGTGATTAAGGTCCTAGAATAATAGAACCTTTCTTTGACTTCTCTGAAGTCGAAATAAAATCAGACTTTGGCATAAAATATATTCAATGAATTGCTTATTCCTCAAGAAATTAATATTTCTAATTCTATTTAATGTTTTGGGGTAAGTAGCAAAAATTTAAATTTTCATTTGATATTATTTGATAGCATATAGAAAAATATGTAACACTTGAGGTATATGCAACATTACATTCTGCAGTGAATTCTAGAATTTGCCCTCACATATTCTTTCTGCACATATGTTTCTTGTTAAAAGAACTATACAAAAATAACACTAATTTGAATGTCCAAAAAAAAGAAAAAGAAAAAGAAGAAAACATAAAGAACTAATGTTTTTGGAAACAACAGTATACAAGTCAGGCGGTGAGTGACTGAATTAAAGTGTTCTAACATCCTTGTGTTTTGATTACCTTGTTAAGCATGCATATTAAAATTCCTGAGGTAATGACTATGAGAAAAAGACACAGCGTGTATAACCATATGGAAAGAACAGACTAAGGAAGAATCAGCTAAATCCATTGAGGGTGGGGAGAAAGCAGGAGGGAAGAAGAAGGAGGGTGGATGGATGGAAAAGAAATAGTTGGATAGCACTTTGGGAGGCCGAGGTGGGTGGATCAGAAGGTCAGGAGATCGAGACCATCCTGGCTCACATAGTGAAACCCTGTCTCTACTAAAAATACAAAAACATTAGCTGGGCGTGGTGGCAGGCACCTGTAGTCCCAGCTACTTGGGAGGCTGAGGCCGGAGAATGGTGTGAACCTGGGAGGCAGAGCTTGCTTTGAGTGGAGATCGCGCCACTGCACTCCAGCCTGGGCGACAGAGCGAGAGTTCGTCTCAAAAAATAAGAAGAAGAAGAAAAAAGGAAATAGTTGGATAACTAGAACCCAATAGAAATATACACAAAGAACCTCAATAAGGTCCTTTCTCACACTAACAGGTTAGCAAAATTCACACTATCTGTTCACATGAAGTGTTGAAGAGGTTGCATACCTAGAACTCCCCTATACTGCTAGTAGGAATATAAATTCACATAACCACTTAACAGGACAGGACAAATTTATCTGCCAGGCTAAAAATATCCACAACCTTAAAGTAGCAACCACTTTCTGAGGCAGATAACACTGTAGCAGTGATTCTCAAAAGTGTGACCTAGGAATCCCTGGGATTCCTTAATGCCCTTTCAGGGGTCTGTGAGAACAAAAGCATCTATGGATAAAAGATAAAGAACCCATTCAAAGGACAAGATAAACCAATGCATTTTATTATAACAGAGAGTGCTATAAGTTCATTAATAAGGATTCAGAGTCCATATGCAATTAACCTATATAATCGCGAGTGGAGTTTTGTGGAACATCAAAGAAGAATACTCGTAATTAAAAAGAATACAAAAATATTCTTTTTCTAACTGCCTATCCATGAGGCCATAGTATCTTCAATATACTTCAACAAAAGCATAAATCACAACAGATTGAATACAGAAGCAGATATGAGAATTGTTATCTTCAATTAAGACAGATATTAATAAAATTTGCAAATATGTGAAACAAACACTACTCAATACTAAAATTTGGCTTTTGTAAACAGTTACTTTTACACAAAAAATATTAACATGTAGTAACTTTTCATTAAGTTATTTTAATTTCTCAAATTTATTTCTAATATAGTAAATACTGAAAAATAAAGCTCTTTGGCAACCTCAATATTTAACACTATAATGAGATCCTAAGGCCAATCCCAAGAACCACCATCCTAGACACACCCTGCACAAGGAAAACGGACATAGAGGATGAGCTCAAATAGTTGTTTAATATATAACTAATGAAGCAGGAAAATGTAAGAATATAGCTCATTGATGTGGTTGGCTGTGTCCCCACCCAAATCTTATCTTGAATTGTAGCTCTCATAATTCCCATGTGTCATGGGAGGGACCCAGTGGGAAGCAACTGAATCACAGGGGTGGGTCCCTCCCCTGCTGTTCTCATGATAGTAAGTTTCATGAGATCTGATAGTTTCATAACGGGCAGTTCACCTGCACACACTCTCTTGCCTGCTGCCATTTAAGAAGTCCCTTTGCTCTTCCTTCACCTTCCACCATGATTGTAAGCCCTCCCCAGCCATGTGAGATTGTGAGTCCATTAAACCTCTTTCCTTTATAAATCATCCAGTCTTGGGTATGTCTTTATTAGCAGCATGAGAACAGATTAATACAGCTAATGTCTCCTAATTGTAACACACAAAACAGAGACCTTCAAAAACTCCAAAAGACTCTTGTGCCATTTGTAGTTTTTAATCAAACCACTCTGTTTTCTCAAGTCCCATCTCCTCCAAGCTTTCTGGAGTAATCACCTTTCCTCTAAATATTTAAATCACTTTAAGAAACCCTTCAAAACAGAGGTATCCTAAGAAATCATCTTGCCCAATTAACTCTCACATTGTATAAGTGAAAATCCTGAGTCTCACAGACAGTAAACAACTTGCCCAGCATCACACAGTTAATCAAGAGAAAAACTGAAGTACGTCTCCTGACTATGTGGTTCTCAATCTTGTCTTGTTACCTAGAAAGCTCATAAGTCAACTTCTCACAAGTTTCTCTGTATTATTAATCTTGCACATATATGTTTAGGACTTATTTCCAGAAACTAAAGTGTAAACTGCTAAAAAGCAGAATATATGTCTTTTTCCTTCTTTTAAATTAGAGACAGGGTCTCCTGTCACTCTGGCTGGAGTGCAGTAGCATGATCAGAGCTAACTGTAACCTCAGAAACTTGAGTTCAAGTGATCCTCTTGCCTCCACCTCCCAAGTAGCTAGGACTACAGGTGTGTGTCACCATACCCAGTTAACTTTTATTTTCTGTAGAGACATGGCCTCACTATGTTGCCTAGGTTAGTCTCAAGCTGCAATCCTCCCACCTTGGCCTCCCAAAGTGCTGGGATTACAGGTGTGAGCCTCCTCACCTAGCCCCAGAATATATGTCCTAAGTCTATCTTGCATACCTAGAGATGCTTCCTTGCTTTTCTTTTTCAGTTAGTACTAAGAATACTACCCATTAACTCGGTTTCACTATTTCCAGTTTACAGACAAATTGAGTAATTGGGCCAGGTGTGGGGGCTCACGCCTATAATCCCAGCACTTTGGGAGGCCGAGGTGGGTGGATCACTGGAGGCCAGGAGTTTGAGACCAGCCTGGCCAACATGGAGAAACACCATTTCTACTAAAAAATACAAATATTAGCTGGGAGTGGTGGTGCAGGCCTATAATCCCAGCTACTCAGGAGGCTGAGGCAGGAGAACTGCTTGAACCCAGGAGGCAGAGGCTGCAGTAAGCAGAGATCACACCACTGCATTGCAGCCTGGGCAACAGACCAAAACTCCATCTCAAAAAAAAAAAAAATTGAATTATTATATAACTTGCTCTAAGTCTTGCTTAAACTCAAACTAAGGTCTCTATCTCTAAAGCCCATGCTATAGATGATGGAGATCAATCATGATAGCAGAAAACACTTATTGAGAGCTTTCTATGCTCCAGGCACTACTCTAAGCTAAACCTAAAACCTTAAAGGGCAGATCGGATTATCTCCATTTTATACAGGAGGAAACTGTGGGCCTTTTTGTTTTGTTTTGTTTTACTTTGTTTTGAGACAGGGTCTCCCACTGTCACCAGGCTGGAGTGCAGCCATTTATTGAAGAGATTGATGGCGGAGGGGGAAAAATAGGTTGAAGATGGGAAACAGAATTCCACATTGTGCCTGTTACTGAGCTGCCATTTAGGTGTTTGATTGGAGACATCTAAATGTCAAGTAGGCAAACTGACTGCCTGATACTGGATGTGTACATAAGAGAGCTCTGGAAACAGCTATCTGAGTCACAGCATAAAGTGCTATCTTTAAAACCCAGTTTCAGCTGGGCGCGGTGGCTCAAGCCTGTAATCCCCATGAGGCCGAGGTGGGCGGATGACAACGTCAGGAGATCGAGACCATCCTGGCCAACAAGGTGAAACCCTGGCTCTACTAAAAATACCAAAAAAAAAAAAAAAAAAAAAAAAAGCTGGGCATGGTGGTGCACGCCTGTAGTCTTAGCTACTCGGGAGGCTGAGGCACGAGAATCCCTTGAACCTGGGAGGCAGAGGTTGCAGTGAACCCTTAGTGTTCAACCCATTGCTACCCCTCCCCCACCAATCTCTTCAATAAATGGCTCTACTTTATTATTTAAGCCATATATCCTAACAGTCATAGTAGATCCCTCTTTTCCTGATATGATAGAGTCTTACTCCATTTTACTGTTGGCATCTTTTAATCCTCATCCCTTCCTCTTCCCCTTTGGCCCACATCTCAGCAAGCTGGTAAGAAAACACATTTGAATCTCTCTCAAAGAGGGATGAATCTGAAAATGGATGGAGTCTTACCCATCAGCCAGTCAGCATGATCACACATACACAAGAATGATCTAGCACACTTCATTTGTGTTACGGGCATTTTTGGTACTTACTACACATACTGAGTTTAAATTCCACTTAAAATCTTCAAGAAATTAATGTATGCAGGAAGGCAATGAATAGAGCAGTATGATGTAACAAAAATGCATACCCAAGTCTCAAATAGTTCTTTCCATAAGCATAAATTTAACATATTAAGTTATAAGATGGCATTATTTAATTGGCAGCATTTATTCTTCTAGTAGCACATAAAATAATTTCTTACAATTGATAGCTCCTTACAGTTGGTGAATTACAGTATGTGATCCAGTATTAAATCTGAATCAATAAAAACCAGAACAGTTATCTGGGTCACAGCATAAAGCACTATCTTTAAATTATAACCAAACTGACTTTATGACTTTAAAGTACTATTCTCCTTTATTCTTGGTTCATAATACTTTGAGTATTCTTTTAAAACTTTGGTTCTTTTTTTTTTTTTTTTGGCGATGGAGTCTGACTCTGTCACCCAGGCTGGAGTACAATAATGCAATCTTGGCTCACTGCAACCTCTGCCTCCTGGGTTCAAGCAATTCTCCTGCCTCAGCCTCCTGAGTAGCTGGAATTACAGGCATGTGCCACCACGCCCAGCTAATTTTTATGTTTTTAGTGGAGACAAGGTTTTGCCATGTTGGCCAGGCTGGTCTCAAACTCCTGACCTCAGGTGATCTGCCCACCTTGGCATCCCAAAGTGCTGGGATTACAGGCATAAGCCACCTTGCCCAGCCAAAACTTTGGTTATTCTGAGTTAGTTATCCTGAAACAATATAATGGTCCTTTATGCATTAAATAATTAAAGATGAAAAAAAAATGATGACAGTTATTTTGATATATAATAGATTTATGTTAGTTTGAATTGTTTACAACTGATACAGATCCACAGACCAACAATGGAGAGTTTATCAAATGTCTTACCAAAGGTTTATACTTGATTTAAAAATTAAATTGCAACTGGCACCATTATTTACCTAATACATGCTTTCTCACAATCAAAATGCAATTCTAGCTTTGTCAAAATAAAAAATACAGTTATGTGAAATGACTATTTAAATTGATCATTGCTTTTTTGTATTTGGATCTCATGGAACACTGCCTAAATTGAAATATTATCCACGTAAGCCCAAAGCATGAATAGCAAAGATACAGTAAACAATGAAGACCAAGAATAAATGAGTTTAAACTGCATTTAGGAAAGTATGTTGGATTTGAGATAAAAGGGAAGAATTCACAGATTACAAATTATTAAACAAAACAAGTTAGTGAGAATCAGGAAGTTTTTATAGAAATAAAACAGTCATATTTCCTCTACCTGTCCCTCTTCCCTAAATGATTTCTCTCTGGGACTATCTCAGGGAATAGCATGGACAATCTGAACGATCCAGAAACCTGGATATCATGATTCCTTTTTTTCTGTCACCCCAGTCAGTGCATCTCCCTGGAGCCGACCTCCTAAATTCCTACCCCACCTACATTAGCCTACTCTTTGACCACTGTAAGGTTACACTTGGATTACTTATTTACTGCAACAGTCTCATTTAGCAGACTCTCTGCTTCTCCCCTTGTCGTCTTCCAATCCATTCTTCAGAGCAATCAGTCGATCATGCTAAGAAAAAAAACTGTTCATAATATTTCCAACATAAACGTTCAATGGCCATAAAGAGCCAATTCCTGGCACTATATAATGTCCTCCTTACAATCAACACCCTCCACTTGCCTGTCAATATTCTCATACTCCAGCCTACTGGACATTTCCTAAATGATAGGTACGTGCTTGCCTCCCATTCTTACATAGGCTCTCACCGTTGCCCTGCGTCCTCCTACCCACCTTGCTTACACTAATGCATCCTTTTAAAATTCAGATTTCAAGCAAGTAACCTCCTTTAGGAATGCCCTTCTTGAATCCAGACCCCTCCTCCCCCAATCACAGTTAAGTTAGGTGACCCTTCCACATGTTCCCAGAGGACTCAATCACGTACTTATCATATATCATATTTGCCTGATTAATTCTTACTCTAGTATCATTTCTTGGAAGGCAGAGACTAGCTTCCTCGCAAAGAACATACACTCAAATGCTCACTGAACTAACAAATGACTGTATGCACTGATTAAGAGTCACTGACAGCTCAAAGACAAATCAAATGATCTAAGATCCAATTTAAGACTAAGACAGCAATTATGAACCTGAGGAGATACTTTTATGCAGACAGCCCTCACCCCAGCTGAGTAATCGGTATACAGTACATAATAAAGAATGAGCTTCTCACTGGAGCCCAGAAAGAAAGAACGCCTATTCAAACTTCTGTTCTATTACATAAAATGTAGCTAAACATATCCACCTGGTTGTATCCAGCACTACCTTAGTAAGATGAAATGCTTAGTACATTTTATAGGCTGGTAAGTGATCATTACACAAAAAGCTCATTTAACCAAGAACATATAAAATAATCAAACTATTATATATCATTTATACTCACAAATCTTCAAAAATTAAAGTATAAAAATTCTGTAATTGGTAAATATGAAATAGTCATAACATAAATTTCATCTTTTCAAACTAGACTCAAAAATCATCCATTATATGGTATCAACAATAAAGATAGGAATTTGTCATCTATTCAACTTCTACACTTCACAAGGAGGAAAATGAGGTCCTTAGAGGGCAAGAACTTTCAAGGCCACTTACACAAAATGTATAAAGTATACATTTTACACTTTTTTTGAGAAGGCAATAAAGTCGCACAGTATAATTTTCCTCCAGAAGATAATCCATATTATCAGTTTCTTGCATATCTTTCCAGGGGTATTTTATCCACATTCAAGCAAATATGTATGTTCTTACTTTTATGCAGATGGTAGCAACTATTCTATTCCACACTTTGTAAAACTGTCCATACAGTTGAGACCTGTGCCCATATTCCACAGAAGTAGTCTTCAAAGGATGCATACGGACAAGTACTAATTATAACAGAGGGGAGAACAGCACAGTGCTTCAGAGTGCAGGCCCTGGAATCTAAAACCTACTTGCCAACTGCTGGTGTAGCCTTGAACAAGTTACTAAACTGCTCTAAGCCTCAATTTCCTCTGCTATAAACTGAGACTATGAATACAGCAGTCCTCTGCCCCTAGAGGTAGAATAATCCATGCAAACCACTCAGCAACACACCCAGTATATTGTGAGTGCTGCACAAACCATGGCTGAAGTACAAAGTCCAATCTAAAACTCAAGGTTTCTACCTCTTGTTCCAAAGCTTTTCTTTTTTCTTCAAAGTGTATTGAATACAACTTTACAAGAGTGTCAACCATTCTCCAAAGAGTTTATTGAACTGAGTTTATTCTGGGGGGTGCAGGGGATTTGCAAATCCAGCATATGAGGGCTATAGGGACCACAGGCATATCCAAACAGGTTGAAGCCAGGAGAAGCTTTTAAAGGCAAAAGGGAAAAGCATAGGGAATTTGTTTGGAAACAAAGAGAACATTGGATACAGGGGAGACTGTGTCAGTCAAATGTTCCTGTGCATCCAGCTAGCTATCTTTGTGACGCATGTAGCAAGCTGCAGTCTGAGCTGCAGTGGCCACTGCAGGTGGGGAATGTCAATGGGGCTCCATGGATGTAGAGATGCAGGGACTATTGGCAAAAGTTCTTATTACAGGCATATGCGCAGAAGAGCCCTTCAGAACTGCTTTACAGCAGTTCTTATGATAGACATGTGTGTGACAGCTCCCTTCTTAACCTCCTGGCTTTATTTATTTTTTGTTAAGAGTTTAATACAAGTGACTTCATTTTGATTCTGACAACTCTCACAAGGGAAAAGAGCTAGAAACTTTAAATAATTGTCATTCATGTCATATCAATTTAACACATAAAAGTTTTATGTAGTTATCAACATTTAGAATTCTTACATTGCCATTTAATTGACGTTATTATGTATGCCCAAGTTTATAAACCAAACCTTAAATAATTCTTATTAACGAATATTATTCTATTATATAGATACAACATTCTCTAATAGTTTCCACAGCAAACAGAAACTATTAGACACCCCAATAAGTGTCTCTGGGCAAAACGTTTTTCTTTCGTAATACTTAATGCCAGACTGCACCACAAAAGCTCTGCTTATGTTTGCAATGTCAACTTATTATATGACTGGAAACATTTCCTTTAAGACCTATCAATATTAGGCTGTAAAATCTGTATTGATTTTTGCTCCACTTAATGGCCAGTGGCCTCTGAATAGTTTTAATACTCATCTCTTCATTTGGAAGACTGGGCACTGTATGCACTGACTGTGAATTTGTATTTCTTGTGTTACCCGCCTGATAATATTCTTTTATCATCTGTCCTGTGGAATCGGAGTTCCAAATGCTTAAAATTTAATCAATTTTTTAGTATGTTAAACAAATTTTTCTCAGCATTCCAACTCCAAGACCCTGTGTCTCCCTCTCTACCATTCTTCAGCAGGACTATACATATTGATCAAAGTACACACATATGAATTTGCCAATTATTAATCTGAATTTTAAGTCCTACAATGAATTTGGACAAACTATTCCAGGTAACCTAAATTTACTTCAAACAAAGCTTAACATAAAACGATTCTGAAATACATGAATCCTGTGCTTGTATTTTTCTCTAAACCAAATCCAATCTAATTATAATTATTCTTACACACATACAAAATTGTTTTAATATAACTTTTAAAAATGACTTGTAGTTTTGAAATTTAACTTGGTCTCCCATCTCAATGCCCATTAAGATTTCTCTCATAGAATTAAGTACAAGTTGAGTACTTTCCTATGAAATAATCACAAAAATATGATTCCATGCAAAAGTTGGAATTTAAAACATACCATTTACAATCACACTAAAAATATAAAATACTTAGGTATACACTTTTTTAAAAAATGTAAAAAACACATACAGTATCTGCATATTAAATTAAAAATTGCTGATGCAAGATATCGAAGGCGACCTCAATAAATGGAGACATCCTTACTATGTTCATGCATTGGAGGACTCAACATAATAAAGGTGTCAATTCTCCCCAAATTAATCTATAAATTTATTACAACTCCTATTCAGATATCTCAAGACTTTTTATAAACACAGACAAGTTTATTCTAAAATGTATATGGAAAGACACCAACCTTAAAATATCTAAAACAATTTTGACAAAGAACAAAGGAGAGAAGAACCACTTTACCCAATATTAAGGATAACTACTATTAAATAAGCAGGAGGCGGCTGGGCGCGGTGGCTCATGTCTGTAATCCCAGCACTTTGGGAGGCCAAGGTGGGTGGATCATTTGAGGTCAGAAGTTCAACACCAGCCTGGCCAACATGACAAAACCCCATTTCCACTAAAAACACAAAAAATTAGCCAGGCGTGGTAGTGGGTGCCTATGATCCCAGTCACTAGGAAGACTGAGACAGGAGAATAGCTTGAACCCAGGAGGCACAGGCTGCAGTGAGCCGAGATCACGCCACTGCACTCCAGCCTGGGTGAGAGGGCAAGATTCTGTCTCAATCAGTCAATTAATCAATAAGCATGGGGCCACTGGCCTGAGGCTGTCTCCATACTTTCAGCTTACACTTAATGAACTACAACCTAACTTAAACTGAAAATCTAACTTAAGAAGGTAATAACAGTGGTGTCTCGGCCAATCACAAGCAGCCAAGCTGCCACGAATCACAGGCAGGTAACTGACCAGACCATATCCAAGTAAGGCAAAGGCCTAGCTGTAACCAAATGATTTCTGTACCTCACTTCCGTTTTCTGTCTATAAGTACTCACTGCCCACACTGCAGAGCCCAGCTCTCTTTTCTGGTTGTGAGGAGTGATGACTTCATTGATCATTCTTTGCTCAAATAAACTCTGCTAAGTTTAAATTCTCAGAAGTTTTTCTTTTAATACTATCTAGCTATAGTAATCAACAGAGTGCAGGAATGACAAAGGGACAGACACATACACCAAAGGAATGGAATAAATATCCCAGAAATAGTCCAATAAAAGTACAGCCAACTGATTTTTTAATAAGGTGCAAAAGCAATTCAATGAAAGAAAGAAAGCCTTTTCAAAATATGCTGCTGAAGGAATCTGATACCTAAAGGCAAAACAAATGTATTTCGACGTAAACCTCATACCGTCATACAACAATTAACTCAAATAGACTATGGGCTTAAAAGTAAAACATAAAACCATACAACTTTTAGAAGATATGAGGAAAGTTTTAGATCCTAGGACTTAGTGAATACTTCTTAGACATGACACCAAAAGCACAGTCTACAGAAGTAAAAACAAAAATCAACAAATTGAACTTCATCAAATTTAAAGACTGAGGAATGCATTCAAAAATGGCTGACGAGAGGTATCTGAAAGTCACCTTCTTCACCAGGAAGAAACAAAATAGCAAGTATAGATCATCTAGGAGAGAACACTGGAGTCCCAACAGAGAAGTGACAGGAAACACCTAAGAAGAGGAAGAAGGGAGAAGTGAGGCAGCCTGCTGGGCTGGGATAAGAGCCCAAAGAGGCTCCAAATGCGGGTAAAGAGTAAGTAAGTGATCCCCAGCAGTCCACATTCCCACTGTGGACTCCTCCAATCCTAGCTGGAGAGCCTCTCAACCCTTGTGGGCCCTGAAAGTGACCTGCTGTGTGGAGACTGCATGATGGCATTGCTCCAAAGGAGATCACACTGGATCCTACACACCTTCCAAGTCCTACGCACCTACAACATGGTGCCCCTGTGAGAATACAGCCCTTACCAGGCAGCATCCGGCCCTGGGGCCCACCCAACAGTTTCTGCATCTCCACATCCATTGTGCCCCACTGACGTCCCCCACCTGCAGATGTCACTGCAGCTGGCTGCTCCCAGCACAGCCAAGCACAAGCCATTAGCAGCAAGCCTCCCACCCCAGAAGCAGGATTGCTACACATTTTAAAATGTACTGAGCACAGGCTCTCTTGCCAGCAGCTGCCACCTAGGGACAAAGTGTGTGCTCCCCAGCCACCTGCCTACAGCTGCTGCCACTGAAAAAATCCCCGCCTTACCCAGTAGCAGGACTGCAGCACAGCCACTGCTGCCCCCACCCAAGCACTTCACTGAAAGTCTGGGGATCACCCCTCCCTTACCCACCACAGCCAGCACCTGTACACATCACCGGCTCGGGGGCTGAGGATAGTTCTGCCTAGCATGGTTCACCACCCCTGCCTCTGCCCAAGTGCCCAAGCATCCTATCCTGGGGCCTGGGAATTTATCTGCCCAGTCTATACCCATTGGCGCCTGAGCACTCCTTCCTGGAGCTTGAGGGTGAGCCCACCCAGCCTGCCATACCACCACAGTGGCACACACCAGGACACACCACCTGTGGCCTGGGACTGCCCCACTCAGCACAGTGTAGCCATCGCCAAGACCACCTCAGACCAGCTGCGATCCAAAGGGTTGCCCCACCACTGCTACTGTCATTGCCTAGACCACAACTGCTGCCCAGGGACCCAAGGACCCAAGGACCCGAGGACCCGCCCACCTGTCCAGTCACTGCTGCCATTCCCTGTACCAAAGTAGGCCACCTGGAGGCCCAAGAATTGGTCCAATAATTCTTAGTTGGACCCACTAACATAAATGCCAGTATATGCCACCTTGGAGTACTAAGTTACGCATGTTTGGCCTGCCACTGCCCCCACTGGGGCCCAAGAACTGGCCTATCTGGCATCCACATCCCCAGCAAAACTACAAAACAGCTTCCAATAACAACTGCACCTTAAGCCACTGAAGAAATCACAGACACCACTGATGCTGATTACAGTCAGACAAATTATATGGATACTATACTACTACAAACACCAAGAATCAAAGCCAAAGTGCCCTACCCAACCAAAACCATAAATACATCTTAAGGAGAAAGTACTCTCCTACAAAAGCAAATCCAAAAAATTTGAAGAAATGACAGTTACATTATTAACAGATGCACAAATATCAACATGAGAACTTAAATATGAAAAAGCAATGAAATATGACACCTCCAAAAGAAAACAATAACTCTCCAGCAACAGATTCCAATGAAAAAGAAATGCGTGAAATGCCAGAAAAGGGATTCAATATGACAGTAAAAAAGTTCAGTGAGATATAAGACAACAGAGATAGACAATATAAAGAAATTAGAGCCGGGCGCGGTGGCTCAAGCCTGTAATCCCAGCACTTTGGGAGGCCGAGACGGGCGGATCACGAGGTCAGGAGATCGAGACCATCCTGGCTAACACGGTGAAACCCCATCTCTACTAAAAATTACAAAAAACTAGCCGGGCAAGGTGGCGGGTGCCTGTAGTCCCAGCTACTCGGGAGGCTGAGGCAGGAGAATGGCATGAACCCGGGAGGCGGAGCTTGCAGTGAGCT
Organism: Theropithecus gelada; assembly: GCF_003255815.1. NCBI lineage: Eukaryota > Metazoa > Chordata > Mammalia > Primates > Cercopithecidae > Theropithecus > Theropithecus gelada. Next base: position 34,950,247 of record NC_037685.1, on the reverse strand, counting down.
GAGTTCCGGCCACTGCACTCCAGCCTGGGTGACAGAGCAAGACTCCGTCTCAAAAAAAAAAAATAAAAAAAGAAATTAGAAAAACAATCCAGCATACGAATGAAAAATGTATAAAAGAGATACATATCATTTTTAAAAAGAATCAAACAGAAATACTGGAACTAAAGAATTCACTTAATGAAATTTTAAAATACATTTAAGAGTTTCAATAATAAACTACAGCAAGCAGAACAAACAATTTCAGAACTTGAAGACAGGTCCTTTGAAATAAGCCAATCAGAAAAAAAATAAACAAAAAACAATGAAAAAGAATAAACAAGCTTATATGACATACAGAACACCATAAAGTAACAAAATATTTGAATTTCTGTTGTCACAGAAGGTGAAGAGAAAACCACAGTAATAAAAAAACTTACGTAACAAAACGATAGCTGAAAACATCCCAAGTCTAGCAAAAGATTTAGGCATCGATAGACAGAAAGCTCAGATAACCCAAAATAGACACAGTTCAAAAAGGACTTCTCCATGGCACATAATAGTCAAACTGTCAAAAGTCAAAAACAAGGAGAAAGTTCTGAAAACAGAAGATAAAAACATCTAGTCACTTATAAGGGAAACTGCATTGGACTAACAGGGGATTATTTCTCAGTAGAAACCTTACTGGCCTGCAGGGAATGGAATGATATACTCAAAGTGCTAAGAGAAAACTGTCAACCAAGAATATTACACCCAGAAAAGTTATCCCTCATAAATGAAGGAGAAAAATAAAGGACCTCTTCAAGGAGAACTACAAACCACTGCTCAGTGAAATAAAAGAGGACACAAACAAATGGAAGAACACACCATGCTCATGGATAGGAAGAATCAATATCATGAAAATGGCCATACTGCCCAAGGTTATTTATAGATTCAATGCCATCCCCATCAAGCTACCAATGAGTTTCTTCACAGAATTGGAAAAAACTGCTTTAAAGTTCATATGGAACCAAAAAAGAGCCTGCATCTCCAAGACAATCCTAAGTCAAAAGAACAAAGCTGGAGGCATCACGCTACTTGACTTCAAACTATACTACAACACTACAGTAACCAAAACAGCATGGTACTGGTACCAAAACAGAGATATAGACCAATGGAACAGAACAGAGTCCTCAGAAATAATACCACACACCTACAGCCATCTGATCTTTGACAAACCTGAGAGAAACAAGAAATGGGGAAAGGATTCCCTATTTAATAAATGGTGCTGGGAAAATTGGCTAGCCATAAGTAGAAAGCTGAAACTGGATCCTTTCCTTACTCCTTATACAAAAATTAATTCAAGATGGATTAGAGACTTAAATGTTAGACCTAATACCATAAAAACCCTAGAGGAAAACCTAGGTAGTACCATTCAGGACATAGGCATGGGCAAAGACTTCATGTCTAAAACACCAAAAGCAACAGCAGCAAAAGCCAAAATTGACAAATGGGATCTCATTAAACTAAAAAGCTTCTGCACAGCAAAAGAAACTACCATCAGAGTGAACAGGCAACCTACAGAATGGGAGAACATTTTTGCAATCTACTCACCTGACAAAGGGCTAATATCCAGAACCTACAAAGAACTCAAACAAATTTACAAGAAAAAAAACAAACAACCCCATCAAAAAGTGGGCAAAGGATATGAACAGACATTTCTCAAAAGAAGACATTCATACAGCCAACAGACACATGAAAAAATGCTCATCATCACTGGCCATCAGAGAAATGCAAATCAAAACCACAATGAGATACCATCTCACACCAGTTAGAATGGCAGTCATTAAAAAGTCAGGAAACAACAGGTGCTGGAGAGGATGTGGAGAAATAGGAACACTTTTACACTGTTGGTGGGATTGTAAACTAGTTCAACCATTATGGAAAACAGTATGGCGATTCCTCAAGGATCTAGAACTAGATGTACCATATGACCCAGCCATCCCATTACTGGGGATATACCCAAAGGATTATAAATTATGCTGCTATAAAGACACATGCACACGTATGTTTATTGTGGCACTATTCACAATAGCAAAGACTTGGAATCAACCCAAATGTCCATCAGTGACAGACTGGACTAAGAAAATGTGGCACATATACACCATGGAATACTATGCAGCCATAAAAAAGGATGAGTTTGTGTCCTTTGTAGGGACATGGATGCAGCTGGAAACCATCATTCTTAGCAAACTATCACAAGAACAGAAAACCAAATACCGCATGTTCTCACTCATAGGTAGGAATTGAACAATGAAATCACTTGGTCTCGGGAAGGGGGACATCACACACCGGGGCCCATCATGGGGAGGTGGGAGGGGGGAGGGATTGCACTGGGAGTTATACCTGATGTTAATGACGAGTTGATGGGTACTGATGAGTTGATGGGTGCAGCACAGCAACATGGCACAAGTATACATATGTAACAAACCTGCACGTTATGCACATGTACCCTAGAGCTTAAAGTATAATAATAATAAAAAATAAATTAAAAAAAAAGAAACATAAAAAATAAATAAAAAATAAAAAATAAAAAAATAAAAAAAAGAAATGCTTAACGGAGTCCTAAACCTAGATGCAAAAGGACAATATCTACTATCATGAAAACACACTGTATAAAACTGACTGGTAGAGCAAACACACAAATGAGAAAGGATTCCAATGTTACCACTACAGAAAACCACCAAACCAAAAAGATAAACAATAAGAGAAAAACAAATGAACAAAGGATATACAAAACATCCAGAAAACAATAAACAATATGACCAGAATGAAATCTCACCTATCAGTAATAACTTTTCAAGGTTAAACAGATTAAATTTTCCCTTAAAAGATTGACTGAATGGGTTTTTAAAAAATGGATCTAACTATATGGTGCTCATAAGAAACTCACTTCACCTGTAAAGATACATGAAGACTGAAAGTAAAGGGACAGAAGACCTTCCATGCAAATGGAAACCTAAAGCAAACCGGAACAGCTATATTTAGATAAAACGTATTTAACGGTTTAAGACAGAACCGTTAAAAGAAAAAAAAAAATAAAACAGACAGGCCAGGCATGGTGGCTCACACATGTAATCCCAGCACTTTGCGAGGCCGGGGCAGGCGGATCACCCGAGGTAAGAAGTTCGAGATCAGCCTGGCCAAAATGGCAAAACCCCATTTCTACTAAAAACACAAAAATTAGCTGGGTGTGGTGGTGTGTGCCTGTAGTCCCAGCTACTCTGCAGGCTGAAGCAGGAGAACTGCCTGAACCCAGGAGGTGGAGGTTGCAGCGAGCTGAGATTGCACCACTGCACTCCAGCCTAGGTGACAGAGCAAGACTGTCTCACAAAAAAACAAAAGGACAAAAGTCATTACATAATAATAAACAGATCAGTTCAGCAAGAGGATATAACAATTCTAAATATATATGTACCCAACATATGTTAAGGCAAATATTACTAGATATAAAAGGAAAGACAAGATAATAATAGTGGGGGACTTTAATATCCTACTCTCAGCATTACATAGATCATATAGACAGAAAATCAACAAAAAAAGTTTGCTATAACTGAACTTTAGAGCAAACAGACTTAACAGACATTCACAGAACATTTTACCCTAAAACAGTAGAATATACATTCTGCTCATCAGTATATGCAACATTCTCAAGAGCAGACGTATATTAGGCCATAAAACAAGTATCAACAAATTTTTAAATATCAAAATCATGTAAGTACTTTCTCAGACCACACTGGAATAAAACTAGAAATTAATACCAAGAGGAAATTTGGAAACTATACAAATACACGAAAACTGGGTCAAGAAATCAAGATGGAAATAAAAAAAATTTTTTGAAACAAACGAAAATGGAAACACAACATACCAAAACCTATGGAATACAGCCAAAGCAGTGCTAAGAGAAAACTTTGTAGCAATAAACACATATCAAAAAAAAAAAAAGATTTCAAATAATCTAACATGCATCCCAAGAAACCAGAAAAGGAAGAACAAACCCAAAATTAGTAGAAGAAAAAAAATAATAAAGATCACAGCAGAACTAAATGAAATTGAGACTAAAAAAACACCACAAGGGATCAAAGAAACAAAAAGTTGGTTTTATGAAAAGATAAACACATTGATAAACCACAAGCTAGATTAACCAAGAAAAAACGAGAAAAGGTCCAAATAATCAAAATCAGAAACAAAAAGGAAATATTGTAACTCATACCCAAGAAATATAAAAAATCCCCCAAAGACTATTATTAGCAACTATCTAACAACAAACTGGAAAATCTAGAGGAAATGATAAATTCCTGGAAACCTACAACCTACCAAGGCTGAACCAGGAAGAAACAGAAAACCTGAATAGACCAGTAACAAGATTAAATCAGTAATTAAAAAGTCTCCCAACAAAGAGAAGCCCAGGACTGGATGGATTCATTGCCAAATTCTTCTAAACGTATAAAGGAGAAATAATACCAACTCTCCTCAAATTATTACAAAAACTGAAGTGGTGGGAATTCTCCCGAACTCATTCTATGAGGCCAGAATTACCTTGAAACCAAAACCAGACAAGGACACAAGAAAGAAAGAAAACTACAGGCCAATGTCTTTGATGAACACAGATGGAAACATCCTCAATGAAATACTAGCAAACTGAATCCAATAGCATGACAAAAAGGTAAGATACCAGCTGGGTGCAGTGGCTGATGCCTGTAATCTTGGCACTTTGGGAGGCCAGGGTGGAAGGATGTCTTAAGCCCAGGAGTTTGAGACCAGCCTGTACAACAAAGTGCGACCCAGTCTAAAAAAAAAAAAAAAAATTTAGCCAGGCATGGTGGTTCACACCCGTGGTCCCAGCTCATCAGGAGGCTCAGGCCAGAGGATCACTTGAGCCCAGTAGATTGAGGCTGCAGTGAGTCATGTCTGCACCACTGCACTCCAGCCTGGGCAACACAGGAAGACCCTATCTCAAACAAAAACGAAACCAGAAAACATAAGACACCATGATCAAGTGGGATTTATCCCAGAGACATAAGAATGGTTCAACATTTAGAAATCAATATGTGATACATCACATGGACAAAACAAAGGGTAAAAACCATACAATCATCTCAAAAGATACAGTAAAAGCATCTGATAAAATTCAAAGCCCCCCTCAGGACAAAAACTCTAAACAAACTAGGCATAGAAGGAACATATCTCAACAAAATAAAGATCATTATGACAAATCCACAGTTAACATCATAGCGAATGGGGTAAAATTGAAAGCCTTTCCTCTAAGAACCGAAACAAGACAAAGATGCATACCTTCACCACTCTTACTCAATGTAGTACTGGGATTCCTAGGCAGACCAGTCAGGCAAGAGGGAGAAATAAAAGGCATCCAAATTCAAAAACATGAAGTCAAATTGTCCCTCTTTGCAGATGACATGATTTTATATTTAGAAAAACCAAAAGACTCCAAAATAAACTCTCAGAACTATTTTTTTTTTCATTCAGTAAAGTTTCAGGATACAAAATCAACATACAAAAATCAATAGCATCTCTATACACCAATAACGAAATCAGTTAAAAAGAAATTAAGAAGGCAATCCCATTCACAATAGCAATAATAAAAATAAAATTCCCAGGAGAAAATTTAACCAAGGAATTGGAAGACTTCTACAAAGAAAACTACAAAATACTGATGAAAGAAATTTAAAAAGACAAAAACAAATGGTAAGACATCCTATGCTCACAAATCAGAATTAACATTGTTAAAATGACCATACTACCCAAAGCAATCTACAGATTCAAGGGTATCTGTGATATCCTTCTGTGAAGGATTTTTTCACAGAAATAGAAAAAACAATCATACAATTCATATGAAACCAAAACAGAGCCTGAATAGCCAAAGCAATCCTGAGCAAAAAGAACAAGGAGGCATCAGGCTACCTGACTTCAAAGTATATTACAAGGCTATAGTGACCAAAACAGCATGGTACTGGTATAAAACCAGACACATACATCAATGGAACAGATTAGAGAACCCAGAAATGAATCCATGTACTTACAGCAACTGATTTTTAACAAAGGGGCTGAGAACATAATATTGGGGAGAGGACAGACACCCTCTTCAATTAATGGTGCTGTGAAAACTGGATATCTATATGCAGCAGATTGAAACTGGATCCCTGTCTCTAAGCACAAAAATCAACACAAATGCCTTAAAGACTTAAACATAAGACCTAAAATGATAAAGCTACTAGAAGAAAACATGGGGAAAACGCTTTAAGACACGGTCTAGGCAAAGTTTTTATGGCCAAGATCTCAAATACACAAGCAAGAAAAAAATAAACAAATGGTATTATATTAAACTAAAAAGCTTCTGGGCTGGGAATGGTGGTTCACACCTGTAAACCTACCACTGTGGGAGGCCAAAGTGGGAGGATCACTTGAGGCCAGGAGTTTAAGACCAGCCTGGGTAACACAGCACGATCCTATCTCTACAAAAAATGTTTTAAAATTAGCCAGGCCTAGTGATACACACCTGTAGTCTCAGTTACTCAGGGGGCTGAGGCAGGGGGATCGCTTGAGCCCAGGAATCTGAGGCTGCAGTAAGCCATGATCATGCCACTGTACTCCAGCATAGGTGACAGAGACCCCAACTCAAAATGTAAAAATAATAAGCCTCTGCATAGCAAAAGACATAATCAACAGAGTGGACAGACAACTTGTTGACTAGAGAAAATACATGCAAACTATTCATCCAACAAGCAGCTAATACACAGAATATACAAGGAACTGAAAGCAGTCAACAGTAAGAAAACAAAAAATCCCATTTAAAAATGGGCAAAGGACATAAACAGACATTTCTCAAAAGGCATACAAATAGCCAACAGCTATATGAAAAAATGTTCAACAACACTAATCATCAGGGAAATGCAAATCAAAACAATAATGAGAACACCTCACCCAGTTAGAATGGCTACCATAAAAAGACAAAAAATAACGGATGCTGCCAAGAATGCAGAGAAAAGGGAACTCTCATACACTGTTGGCAGGAATGTAAATTAGTACAGCCACTATGTAAAACAGTATGGAGATTTCTCAGAAAACTAAAAATAGAACTACTACACAATCAAAATCAGTATATCAAAGGGATACCTGTACCCTCATGTTTATTGCAGTGCTATTCACAATAGTAAAGATATGGAATCATACCAAATGTGCCCATCTACAGATAAATTAATAAAGTAAGTATGGGGTATGTGTGTGTGTGTGGAGAGAGGGACAGGGAGAGGGAGAAGGATGGGGAGAGGGAGAGGGAGAGGGAGAGGGAGAAGGATGGCGAGAGGGAGAAGGATGGGGAGAGGGAGAGGGAGAAGGATGGGGAGAGGAAGAGGGAGAGAGAGAGGGAGGGGGAGGAGGAGAGGGGAGGGGAGGGGAGGGAGAGGGGGAGAAGGGGAGAGAGAGAAAGAGAGACAATGAATGAACAAGAATGGGATACTACCTGGCCATAAAAAAGAACTAAAATCATGTTCATATGCAGCCACATGGATGGAACTGAAAGTTATTAGTGAAATATAAGCCAGGCACAGAAAGACAAACAGTGCATGTTCTCACATATATGTGGGAGGAAAAAAAAAAAAAGTTAATCTCATAGAGTTACAGAGTAGGATGATAGACACAATAGACATTAGAGACTGGAAAGGGTGTATCAGTGGGATGTGGGGATGAAGAGAGGTTAATGGGTACAAACACAGCGAAGAGGAATAAGAGGCAATGTTTAATAGCAAAGTAGGGTAGTTAACAACATACTATTTCAAAATAGCTGGAAGAGAGGATGTGAAATGTTCCCAACACACAGAAATGAAAAATATTCAGTGATGGATATTCTGAATACCCTGACTTGATCATCACACAGTCTATGCATATAATAAAGCATCACGTATTCCTCATAAATACATAAATATGCACAAATATTATGTATTAATTTAAAAATTAGACATTTTCTTGTACAAAACACCCTGTGAAGAGGATGAAAGGAAAAGCTTCAAACTGAGAGAAAATATTTGCAAACCACATATCCAACAAAGTATCTAAAATACATAAAGGACATTTAAAACACAACAATAAAAAAGCAAACAAGCCAATTAGAACATGGGCAGAAAACATGAACAGAAATTTCATTGAAAAGGACTTACAGATGGCAAATAAGCACAGGAAACAATGTTCAACATCATTAGTAATCAGGGAAATCCAAATTAAAACCACAATATAGCAACACACCTACCAGAATGGCCAAAATAAAAAATAATGACAATACCAAATGCCGGTAAGAATGCAGAGGAATGTAAAATGGTACAGTCACTCTGGAAAGCAATTTAGTGCTTTCTACAAAATAAACATGCAATAACCATACAACCCAGTAACTGCACTCCTGGACATTTATCCCAGGGATAACAAAAATTCATGTTCACACGAACATCTGTACAAGAATGTTCACGGCAGCTTTATTTGCAATAGCCAAGAAATGGAAACAACCCAAATGTCCATCAGCATCTAAAAGGAACAAACTAAGTGGGATATGTAAAAATCTAGATAAATCTCCAGAAAATTATGCTGAGTAAAAAAAGTCAATTCTAAAAGGTTGTATAACATTTGATTCCAGTTATGTAAGATTTTAGAAATGTCAAAATTTAAGAAATGAATATCAAATTAGTGGATGCCAGAAAGTATGACTAGGGGGCCAGAGCAGGGTGGGATGGAAATTGGCATGGTTAAAAAGGGTAACAGGAAGGATCTCAGGGTAACAGAACACCAAGTCAGTGTCTTGACTATGGCGGTAGGTACATGAACCAACACATGTGATAAAGTATATGGAATACATGCAACAAAGAAATGAATACTACTAAAACTGAGGAAATCTGAATAGATTGATATATTGTATCAGTGTCAATATCCTGGTTGTGATACAGTGCTATAGTTTTACACTATAGATAAATTCATAGGTACAAAAACAACTTTGTTATTGGAGGAAACTGGGTAAATGGTACCTGTAATCTCTTTGTATTATTTCTTACCACTGCATGAAAATCTACAATTATCTCAAAAAAAATTCCAATTAAAACTAAAAGATAATTCAATACAGATATACATTCTCATGGAAGAATCCCTGTAACAACAGTAAGAGCAGTTTTAAGAACACACTAGCAGAAATATGACTGCCAAAGAGCAATCTAAAAAGCAGAAAGTCTGTGAGAGTCCACCTCCTTGTTTCTGAGAAGTTTTAATATCGATCACAGAAAAGACAATAACCCAAGGCATATCCAAGGTACCAAGATCTCAGTTATCCAGAAGAACATATACAATGCTCAATAAGGATTGATTTGTGCTAAAACTATATCCTAAATTATTGCTAAGACTACTCTAAAGTTTAATTGGAAAAAAAAAATCTAAGTAACAGATTTAAGCATCTCCTAGAAGCAGAAACACATTCTCATGTTTTATAATTCATTCATCCATTTGACAAACGTTTATGCAACACCTTCTTTGAACAAAGGCCTGGGCTAGGGAAAGGTTACTCCGGCACTCTCACCTCCCACCACCCGGCCTTGAGCCTGCTCTCAAGCATCTTCCCAAATAGGAGGGGAGATTAGATAAAAAGAAACTGATACCTAATTTCATTGAGACCACAAAGCAGTTTCTGATCCAATACAATTAAATGTTTTTTGATTTATCCACAGATGACAGAGTGTGGTGACAAGGGTTATGATAATGTTAGAAATTTTAGTTTTCTTTTTTTTTTTTTTTTTTTTTTTTTTTTTTTTTTTTTTTTTTTTTTTTGAGACGGAGTCTGGCTCTGTCGCCCGGGCTGGAGTGCAGTGGCCGGATCTCAGCTCACTGCAAGCTCCGCCTCCCGGGTTCACGCCATTCTCCTGCCTCAGCCTCCCAAGTAGCTGGGACTACAGGCGCCGCCACCTCGCCCGGCTAGTTTTTTGTACTTTTTAGTAGAGACGGGGTTTCACCGTGTTAGCCAGGATGGTCTCGATCTCCTGACCTCGTGATCCGCCCGTCTCGGCCTCCCAAAGTGCTGGGATTACAGGCTTGAGCCACCGCGCCCGGCCTAGAAATTTTAGTTTTCTTTTCATAGTGGTTATCATCACAGTAACTATAAAAATGCAATACAAACTATAAAAAATGCAAGTAATAAACAGTGGCTTATATACCCTTTCTAGACCACTCCAGAAACAAACCCATGTAAAACAAAAATGCTAGTCTTTAAAACAAGCCAAATGAGGGCATAAAAAGACCAGCTAAGTGTCTCTAACCAAATCATTTTTTAGTATATACCCCCTTCAATGACACAAAATCTGTGACATTCCCTAACAAATCCAAAGCACTTTACACTTTGTAAAGCAGCCATAATGGATGACTGCAAAATTCCTTAAGAATATGTTTCATTACTCCTCTCAAATCAAATGAAGGGTCTACAAAAGGACAGATCCAAACCCCAATAAGGATTAACAAGGGCTTTAAAAGCAGCTCAGCTGACATCTTTAGATTCTCATAGTGGACAAAGCAGAACAAGTAAGCTGTATCAACTGAGTTAAGATTATGTATCTATTGGGTACGCTTTACCTTTCAACTGTTAACAGGATTCTTTGATGTCTGCCATCAAATAGTAATTCAGGATTTGTGATTCTTAAATACACAAATCAGGCTATTCTCTATTTACTTACTGTCTAAGACTATTGACTCTTAGCTATAAAATTACTATTAACTGTCATAATATAAAAAAGGTCCAATATGTTCTCTCAAAATAACATCTTCCTAGAGTCAAATACAAATTGAACTTACCACTTTTTTAAAATCATCTTCTGCTTCATCAAGTTTTCCTTGTTTGAGTAATAAGTGACCTCTCTGTAATCTTGCCTAGAAAAAAAGGGGGTGGGGAATTATCTTGAATATTATAGATTTCTAAATCTTTTTAAACACTAAGAATAAAACTAAATAAACAAATTATTAATATTTATTTTTCCAATTGCACATCTGACTTGACACCAAGAATAATTCCTGGAACCAATGAATGTGTATAATTTTTCTTAAAGTATGCTTCCTCAAAAATACTTTTGTTCTACCCAAGAAAACTGAAAACATGTCCACACAAAAAGTTGTACATGTATGTTCACAATGATAGCCAAAAAGTGGAAATAACCAAATTCCCATCAACTAAATCAATATATAAATATATCCATACAATAGTATTCAGCCATAAAAAGGAATGACATATTGACATGTGCTACATGAATGATCCTTGAAAACATTATGCTAAGTGAAAGAAGTCAGACACAAAAGGCCAAACAGTATACGATGTTATAGTATATGAAACAAACGTCTAAGTGGTTGCCAGGAGCTAGGGAAGCAATGGGGAGTGACCGCTAATAGGTACAGCGCTTCTTTGGGGGGTGATAAAAGTGTCTTACAAGTAGCTAGTGGTGACCACTGCACAACCTGTAAATATACTAAAAACCACTGAATACTTTTAAAGGGTAAGTGTGATGGCATATAAATTATATCTCAATTTTTAAAAATACTTTTTGCCCTACAATAAAAGTTGCATATGTTGGGACTTTACCAAAGTCTCTTCCCTTTTAACATGCATCAGTTTCTCCCCCTTCATCTGATATTCCTCTTCTTCTAATGTGTATAATCCCATTTCTTTCAAGAATACCAACTCTGTATGACCAATGAAGCCACACCAATATTCCACTTAACCCTATATACATTACTTTTACAGTACATAAAATTTTCCTAACCCTGTTAAATTCATCAATACAATAAAAAGCAAGATTAAACTATCATAAAAAGCCATTTCAGCTATCATAATACTAAGAAAATGAGCCATTTAACCTTTGTGAAAGGTTGTGCTTGCTTAGCTGTGTAAGATAAATCTGAAAAATATTTGAGATTTGGGAATTCCATCTTAAAATATTAGTAATATCTCAAATCAAACATTCACCCCATATCTAATCAGTTATCTCAAATCCTTCTCAAAATACAGTAGGAAATAAATAATAAATGGTTATCAAATTAATTCTGAAACCATCTAATTGGTCAGTGGTTGTCAATTCTGCCTCTAAAAGCCCCACCTGAGTTCTACCTCATGAGTCCCTCCCTGTTCACATGTCTGTCACAACCTTTATGGTGACCTGCCAATCATCAGGATTTCCTACTAGGCTACAAGTTTCTCCATGCCTGAAGCTTGTGGATTGGTTCCAGGGGATGTCTCTGCTAATTTAGCATTTTATTGTCACCACAAAATCACAGCCCAATTAAGTAATCCCCACTTTACTCTTCCTGGTACAGCCTTAAGTAGAACTGCCGTCAGTCACCTGATAGCCTCTTAATTCAGCCTCTTCATCAACTCATGTCTCAGTCTCACATCTTGCCTCAAACTCCATCCTCCATACAGATTTGTCTTTCTAAACCACAAAGCTGACATCACTGCCAGACTTCGGAAAAAAAACATCTAATGTACCCGCTGTTCTCCTTCACACAGATGTTTGCTTCTAGGGACTTTGATTTTCTCTTGTTCCTCAGTCCACTATATCACTGTAGCTTTGATCTCTTCCAGCTATGTCTAGCATGCTAGTCCTCACCTTATGAAACAAATTAACTCTAACCAAGTTCTGTTAAGTTCCCTTTTAAAGAAAGTTTAGATATACTTACTGCAGTGAAGTCCATCTTCAACTGAATCACTTTAGTTAAATCAGGAAGTGCAGCTTTTGATTTACCCATAGCTAAAAAGACAGTAGCCCTCCGATAATAAGCAATATAGTTATCAGGGTCACCATCTGAAAATTAAAATATTACCTCTTAGTCATTTATTCAAAAATTAAAAAAAAAAAAAACAAAAAACAAATCACCTGGACAGTATCAGCATTCGCAACTCTACTAAGACGGACATTAAGAAAAGTATCTCATCATCAAAAAGGAGTCACGTTGCCTAGCAAGATCAGTGCAAACAGACCTAGAATAGGGGTCAGCCAACTATAGCCCGAGTCACATCCAACCAGCAGACTTCAGTTAAGAATGTTTTTCACATTTCTTAAAAGTTGCCCAAAAAAAGAAAGAACAAAAGAAAAATATAAGACTGTGGCTGCAAAGCTCAAAATACTTGTCTAGCCCTTTAGAAAAAAAGTTTGCAAACCCCTGGTCTAGAATATTAACTATATTCAATTTATAACCTTTTTCTAGGGGGCGTGGGGGACAAGGTCTCTGTCACCTAGGCTGGAGTGCAGTGGCATGATCATGGCCCTCTCTGCAGCCTTGATCTTCCACGCTCAAGCAATCCTGTCACCTCGGCCTTCTGAGAGGCTGGGACAACAGGCGTATTCCACCACAGCCAGCTAATTTTTTTTTTTTAATTTTTTGTAGAGAGTCTCACCATGTTGTCCAAGCTGGTCTTGAACTCCTGGCTCCAGCAACCCTCCTACCTCAGCTTCCCAAAATGCTGGGATTACAGGCATGAGCCACTGCACCCAGCCTCAACTCATAACTTTTATAAGTATGCAATTCAGTTTGTCTCTGCGGAGATTTTTCTAAGTGAAATACTAAGAATGTGGACTACGCACATTAGTGTACAGGGTTTTAGAAATGTATAAACCTCTGACTAAATTGATATATTGAATGTATAATCTCTGCTCCCTCACAAACTCCAACTAGAATGGAGGTGAAGAAATAAAGGTACAAGGACAAAGGAGGAGAACAGAAATGAGAGAGACTAGAGAAAGGGACTAGAAAAGTTAACATTTATAAGGAACGCAGAAAGATGAATTAGGTTTCTCAGCTAATTTTACTCTGCTTATTAGCACCTACAAACTAGAGAAAAGAGTGGATTCAATCAGAAGCAAATCTTCTGCAGAACAATCCTTCTAAAACACAATTTGGAAATATAAGTATATAAAGAATTCTAAAACTAACCTTGACAAAAGCCGGCCATCAATCTTTTAAAAATAAAAGATTTATCTGCTCAGGTGTTCATCATCATAAGATACACAATTAACCTCCCTGAAAGTTATACTCCTAAAGTTTTTGTCACCTGGAAAAATTACAATAGAAGAATCTATATGGCAGGACAGTCCATAATCATTCAAAATTATGGTTGTGAACAGTTGTTAATGGCATTGAAAATGCCAGGGGAAGATGGGTCAGAAAAAGAGATTAGGCTATACAAACAAACGTGAAAGAAGACATACAAATGGCCAATGAGCACATGAAAAGATGCTCACCATCACAAATCATTAGGAAAATGCAAATCAAAACCACACTGATCTGCATGGGGGAACAAACATACTAATAAAAACTAAAAAAGCAAAACCAAAAAAAAAAAACAAACCACATTGAGATACCAGTTCACACCCATTAGGATGGCCATTATGAAAAATAAAAAGATAAAATAACAAGTGTTCACAAGGTGTGGAGAAATTGGAGCACTTGGGCACTGTTGGTGGGATGTAAAATGGTATGGCCACTGTGGAAAACAGTAAGATGATTTCTCAAAAAATTAAATGTAAAATTACCATGTGGTCCAGTAATTCTACTACTGTGAATATATACACCAAAGAAATAAAAGCAAGGGTCAAATATGTATTCCAACACAGCTGTTCATAGCAGTATTATTCACAATAGGCCAAAGACAGAAACAACCCCAAAGTCCGTCAGTGGATGACTGGATAAACAAAAGGTGGGATATACTATACATACAACAGGTTATTCATTCAGCCTTAGAGAGAAATGAAACTCCCAGGCATGCTACAACATGGATGAACCTTAAAAACATTATGCTAAGTGAAATAAGCCAAGACACAAAAGGAAAATATTGCGTATGAGGTACCTAACATACTCATATAATAGAGACAGAAGGTAGAATAGTAGTTCCCAGGGGCTGGTGTAGAGGGTTAGGAATAGGGCCCTATTGTTTAATGGATACAGAGTTTCAGTTTGGGATAATGAAAAAGTTCTGGAGATGGATATTGATGACTCCCCAACAATTTGAACACACTTAAGGCCACTGAATTGTACACTTACAAATGGTTAAAATGGTAAATTTTCATGCACTGTACCACAATAAAAAAGTAAAAGTATGAACCAGTCAGAAAAAACTGTATTTTTTAAAAAAGGAATTGGGTATTTTAACAATAAAAAAACCTTCTTTTTCTTCAATCTAAAAACGAAAATATATGATCCCAGTTAATCGTCACTAAAATTTCTTTACTAAACAACTTCCCTTAGGAGGCAAGTACAGGAGAGCAAAATCAGTAGCCTGAATATAGGATATTTCTTACAAAATACTGTAATTAACTTGAGCAAAGAGTAGGAAACAGAGTAACTACACTTAGAACATGCTTGATATACAGTATTTTTCAGTTCAGTTTATATTTTATTTGTATTGTGCAATAAATTAAAATTTTATGGGTTTGGTTTGTGAACTGGCCATAGAATGATTTCATACCTAAGAATTACTAACATTTAAGTGACGCACCAGAGAGCCGAAGGCAGTTCACTGCATGTCAACAGTGGCTATCCATGCAGAGATGGGGTTTCTTCTTCCTGCAGTCCATGTGTTCCAAAATGTTTCACAACACATATGGATTAATTTTATATTCATTAATTTTTTAAAAAAACTTAAGTTATCCAGGGTTATTCACACTAAGCAAAGAATAATACCGTAAATACCATGATTTAAGGCCTGAAGAACACATCAATTTCATATGTCCAAATCCTTCTCAATCTTTGAGGTACAGCTCAAATGACTTATTTGACTATACATGGAAAAACAAACCTTTCCTTCTCTCAAATTCCATAACATTCTATAATTCCCTTACTGCACCTAACACTAAGCAATGATTATTAATTATTTATACACATTTGGCCCTCTTTATTCATGGGTTCCGCATCTGTGGATTCAACCACCCTCAGACTGAAAATATTTAGGGGAAAAAAATTGTATCTGTATTGAACATGTACAGACTTTTTTCATTATTCCCTAAAAAGTACAGTAAAACAATTATCAACACAGCATTTACATGGTGTACAGTAAACTGCATTAGATTTCTACTTGGAAAAACCTGACCATTCCAATCCAAGAAGAAAAAATCTCCAGAGAGGACTGCGTATGACTTAACTTTTGTATTAAGGATCCCATCATATACAAAAATTGTCTACACACAGTATTTCTGGAGTGTTCACTTTCACTAATTTTACTGTTCAGTTCTTAGGCATTTTAAGATAGGAAATGGAATTGGACTGCAATTTATAACACCAAATCTACAAAAATAAAGAATCTGTTGTACTATAAGATATATATTTGGTCTTCTTCCAGTTTCCTGACATACAGCTCCTGCAACCCATGGGATCTCTGGAGTGATTACTTTTTTGTATACTAATGAAATGGTTGGTAGCTGGGCACCCCTAGATAGTTTCAGGATGGGAGCTAGTTGCCAGGGGAACCTACCAGGTGAAAAGGTTGGAACTTTGAGTACCCTCTACCCTCCTAGGGTTGTTGAAGGTTGAGTTGGTTACCAATAGCCAATGATATAATAAATCATGCCTAAGTGATAAAGCTTCCACAAAAATCTAAAATGACAGGGTTTGGAAGAACTTCCATGCAGCCAAAAACATGGAGGCTCCTGGAGGATGGTACACCCAGAGAGGGCAAAGAAACACCATATCCCTTCCCATATGCCTGGCCCTATGCATCTCTTCCATCTATTTGGTTGTTCATCTGTATCCTCTGTAATATCCCATAATAAACCAGTAAACCTAAGTGTTTCCCTGAGTTCTGTGAGCTGCTCTAGCAAATTAACTGAACCCAAGGAAGGGGTCATGGGAATCCTCATTTACAGCCAGTCAGTCAGAAGCATAGGTAAAACAACCAGGGCCTTAGGAATGGCTTCTGAAGTCAGGAGCGGTCTTGAGGCGCTGAGCTCTCAATCTGTGGGATCTTAGGCTACCTCCAGGTAGACAGTGTCAGAACTGAACAGAATTAGATGATATCCAGCTGCTGTCTGCTGAAGAATCTGTAGGATTACTTGGTGGAGAGAAATTCCCACACATTTTGATGAACAGAGGTCACAGACGTATTCTGCACTGTGAGAATATAACAGGAGAAACTGAATATCTTTGTACTCCGAGAACCAAATGACAATAGTTTAATACATGAATCAAGAATCAATTTTCCGGCCAGGCACAGTGGTTCATGCCTGTAATACCAGCACTTTGGGAGGCCGAGGCGGGTGGATCACTTGAGGCCAGGAGTTCAAGACCAGCCTGGCCAATATGGTGAAACGCCGTCCCTACTAAAAATATTTAAATTAGCCAGGCATGGTGGTGCACACCTATAATCACTGCTACTCCAGAGGCTGAGGGAGGAGAAACGCTTGAACCCGAAAGGTGGAGGTTGCAGTGAGCTGAGATCACACCACTGTACTCCAGCCTGGGTGACACTGCGAGACTCCATCTCAATTTTCTTAGAGGCATGGGGTCACTTGCATGGTAAATCAAAATAGCCTTCCCTGGTTCTTCATCTTAAAATACCAACAGTTCCTGGAAGTAGAGTCCATTCCTACATCACTGTGCATGAAGTAGCAACTGAAACAAGACTCGGTTTAGAAATGCATGCTTAGTTTTTACCAACACAAGATTTGATAATCTTGAAAATAAGTACTTTTCCTATTATCCATCCAATATATAATATTGTTCATTATGTAAATTATTTGCAAGCCTACATATGGAAATACTATATTTCATTTTAAGCCACATAATTCAAATCCTTATACTAGCTTATTATTATGGGAGATGGATTTAACCTCTACCCAGAATCCTAAAACTATCAAACAATTCAATTATGAGAAAATTAGCCAGAATAAAACAATACAACTACTATCTGGAGAAAACACATCAGAAAGCCAATTACAAGTGATGCTGTAAATGGTGGTAGTGAGAGGCACAGGAAAAACACGCTGGCCTGGTGTATTAGTCCGTTTTCATGCTGCTGATAAAGACATACCCAAGACTGAGTATTTTTTTTAAAAAAAGAGGTTTAATGGACTCACAGTTCCATGTGGCTGGGGAGGTCTCACAATCATGGCAGACGGCAAAAGGCACATCTTACACGGCAGCAGACAAGATGAGAGCCAAGCGAATTTATAAAATCTTCAGATCTCGTGAGACTTATTCACTACTATGAGAACAGTATGGGGGGAACCACCCCCATGATTCAATTATCTCCCACCAGGTCCCTCCGACATGTGGGAATTATGGGAGCTACAATTCGAGATCAGATTTGGGTGGGGACACAGCCAAACCATATCTGGATACGGAAAAAGTTTTATTCTTGCGCTGGCTCACCCAACTAAACTCCTTCATTCAACAATTTACTGAACTTACCAGACATTAAAATAGTAGCATAGCTCAGAATCTTTTGAACTGGAATATGACCTTCAGAAAGTTGCTAGAGCACTTTTTGTTTCCTTTTGTGTACATGTAAACAGTAATGTTTGTCCTCATTTCAGAAGTGAGGCTGAAATGTGATGAGAGAGCACCATAACAAGTTTAAGTGATATAAAAATGTAGAAATGGATTTTGTGTTTTGATTCAGCAAAACTATGTAAGCGTTCTTACCAAGTAAATGAAGAAATCGATCATTTCACACTGCCCACCATTTAATCTTCCACTTAAGACATTCGTTCGTGCCAGATATACCTAAGACCATCTGTAAAGTCTATTAAATTTAAGGTTTCAGATCCCAGGATTCATTATCCCCATAGTTCTTTTCTGATAAACACACATCTCATAAGAGTTTCAAAAGGCCACAACACCCCATCATCATCTACTGCATAATCCTATTGATATGGGAGGGGGGCAGGGAAGTGCTGGGTAGAGAAGGGTGGGGTCCCTGGTGAGGGCTGCGCCCTTGGGCCTGTGCCCACAGACCTAAGTGAGAACAGGCACTCCTGTTTTCATGCCCAAATGTTGCATTTTCCAAGATCACTCTGGCCAGCCACGCACCCCATACTGTACCCATATAAATCCAAGACCTTAAACAGACACAGACACAAATGACTGGATGTCTACAGGAGAAGAAGAACATACCAGCAGACACTGGCAGAGCAGAGACGGCACAGTGACGTGGATGCCGAGGGGAGTTCAGCCAGGGGTGGCCATAGAAGAGTCTGGCCACTGGGCAGCCCGACTCCAGAAGAAGACCACCCTCCCACTCTGGGGGGATCCCCCACTTTCAGCTCCCTATGCATCTTGCTGAGAGCCACCTCCACCACTCAATAAACCTTGCACTTAACCTTACAGCCCACATATGATCTGATTCTTCCAGTACACTGAGCAAGAACTCAGGCTGTGACACTGGCCCCGTCCTTGCAAGAAGGCAGAGGGTCTATTGAGCTGACTAACACAAGCCATCTGCAGATGGCATAGCTGAAAGAGCACACTGTAACACACACCCACTTGGGCTTCAGGAATCCTAGACATTGCCATGTGGCCGGAGCCCAAAAGCGCTCCCCACGGCCTCTTCACCTGCCCATCTGCGTGTTCCCAGTAATGGTTTGAGCAGCAGGGCCCCAAAGACGGAAGCCACAACCCTGTTGCACGTCCTGCAAGGGAGATATGAGAACTCTCCCATTCCACTATAATAGAAAATTTAAAATATATTTTCTGGTTTTGTTTTTTTGGTTTTTTTTTTTGAGGCAGAGTCTCACTCTGTCGCCCAGGCTGGAGCACAATGGCGTGATCTCGGCTCACTGCAACCTCCGCCTCCCGGGTTCAAGCAATTCTCGTGCCTCAGCCTCCCAAGTAGCTGGGATTACAGGCTACTGCCACCACGCCCGGTTAACTGTTTGTATTTTTAGTAGAGACGCGGTTTCACCATGTTGGCCAGGCTGGTCTCGAACTCCTGACCTCAGGTGATCCACCCACCTCACCCTCCCAAAGTGCTGGGATTACAGGCGTGAGCCACCACGCCCAGCCTTAAACTTTATTTTCTATAGTTTGTTATGAACAATGTGCCCTACATGAACTAAAATGATAAATGGTCTTCCTAGAAATCAAGATGTGTGGCCAGGCGCAGTGACTCACGCCTGTAATCCCAACACTTTGGGAGGCCAAGGGGGGGCGGATCACCAGGTCAAGAAATCGAGACCATCCTGGCCAACATGGTGAAACCCCATCTCTACTAAAAATATGAAAATTAGCTGGGCGTGGTGGCACATGCCTGTACTCCTAACTGCTCAGGCTGCTCAGGAGGCCAAGGCAGAATCGCTTGAACCTGGGAGGCAGAGGTTGCAGTGAGCAGAGATCGTGCCACTGCACTCCAGCCTGGCAACAGAGCAAGACTCCGTCTCAAAAAAACAAAACAAAAAAAAGAATTATGATGTGTATCCCATTTGAGAGTCACTGCTACTTGCCAGATCACATTGAACAAAATGACACTTTATTTGGGAGACAGAGTTTCACTCTGTCGTCCAAGCCAGAGCACACTGGCACCATCAGCTCAATGCCTCCTCAAACTCCTGGGCTCAGGCAATCCTTCCACCTCAGCCTCCCAAGTAGCTAGGACTACAGGTGGGTACCGCCATGCCTGGTTAACTTTTTATTTTTTATTTTACTTTTGTGGAGATGAGCTCTTGCAATGTTGCCCAGGTTGGTCTCAAACTCCTGGCCTCAAATAATCCTCCTGCCTCAGCCTTCCAAAGTGCTCAAAGTGCTAGAATTACAGTTGTAAGCCACCACACTGGCCTGTTATTCAGATTCAGAATGCACTAGCAATGACTTACATTCTCCCTTTACTAAATCACACCAATAAATTGCCATGTTTCAGCATCACTGATTTATACCTCTTGGTGAACATAGTAACATTTTACTGGGAATTTTGGGAAAGAGCTGTCTCAAAAAGTCTTGTATTGCAGTGATAAAGCTACAAAAAAAAGGAACAGTCATTTAAAACTACTTTAATTATATGCCATAGCCCTTGATGTTTCTAATACATGTGAGACTAAGAAAACAAACAATAAAGTATAAAATAGGTAGAAGGTATATACATTTCTGCAAATATTCTAATGGTAGTAGGTAAGAATAAATACTTTAAGACACACTTTTTCTAAGACAGTAACTGAAAAAATTTTAAATTGCCATGCTGCAGCACTGAAGACAGTTTGAATCCCCAGAAAAAGTGTGGACTTAGTAACGATGTGGTCACACAGTAAATAGCCCTTAGTGAAAAAACTTGTGCAAATTATTGCGCAAAGTAACCACTATTTCTTAAGGTGAGTTAGTCATTGAAATTGAAATGCAAACTTCCTAACAGAAATGTCACATAGTTAAGAAACCCGTTATTATAGCAAACCTGTTTTTAGAAAAGTCTTAATTTTCGGAGACACAAAAATTATGTTTCTACATTCTTTATATATCCTATTGCACTTTTTTTTTTTTTTTTTTTAAAAAAAAAAAAAAGACAGGGAAGGAGAGAGACAGAGTCTCACTCCATCACCCAGGCTTGAGTGTGGTGGCACAATCACAGCTCACTGCAATCTCCAACTCCTGACCTCAAGCAGCCCTCCTGCCTCAGCCTCCTGAGTGATTGTACACTATTTTCAAAGAAATATTTATATTCATTATTACCATCTGATTTTCACAAAAATTCCCATGGGTGACACAGTGAAAACTGCTGGGAACTTGCAGGTAACTTTTTAAAGTGTGCGTTTTCTTACATAACTGGACCAATGTCACAGGATTATCCAGTGGCAAGTCCAAGATTAAAATCTGTTTCCCTTTTCAAGGTAATCCACAAAGCTATACTTTCTAATAGCTTCACAGAGTACACGATAGAAGTTCTCTGTATATTTATAGAGCAGGCTACTGCAGTGGAACTATTTACGTTTCACCTGACATCCCAACAGGTGCCAGCTACCCCTACATTCCAAGGTGAGATATCTAGGGCCACTTGGAAAAGTTTGTAAGTGTCCTCTTTGCAGGACAGAGTAGACTGACTGGTGTATCTGACTAATCCCCGAAAAATCTAAATGGCAAGAGACTAGCAGGCTCTCTGCTCTCATAAGAAGGAAGAAGGGGATGCTATTTGGACTGTCCTCTGTCTACAGACATGGTCAAGGCAAAGAATACATGTATGCTTCTCACAGACCAAAGAGAGCTGGCTTGGGTTGTCTTAAATCTCGTCCACAAGGCGACTCGAGAAGTCCTTTGCATTTCCATAAGACGTTTTAGAATCAGTTAGTCAATTTCAATGAAATAAAGTGCTAGAATTTGATTAGATTTAATTGAATCTGTAGACCAATCTGGGGGCCACTTGACATCTTTACAATACTGAATCTTCCTATTCATGAACATGGTATATCTCCTAATTTTAAGTGTTTTGTAAGTTTCTTATAACTATTCCTGGGGTTTTCAGCAAAGTGTTCTTGCACACCTTTCATTAGGTTTATTCTCAGGTTTTTTTTGTATTTGTTTATTGCTAATATATAGAGACTCTGTTGCTACAAAAGTATGTTGAATTTGTTATCTAGTGAGTGGCCTTGCTAAATTCATTTCAATTATGATAGTTTGCAGATTATTTGTGTATCATCAAGTTCTCTGTGAATGACAGTTTTATTTCTTCCTTTCTCAAAATCTTTATGCCCTATTTCTTGCCAAATTATAGTGGCTGGGCAATTGTATTAGTTCGTTCTCACACTGCTAATAAAGACATACCCAAGACTGGGTAATTTGTAAAGGAAAGAGGGTTAATTGACTCACAGTTCAGCATGACTGGGGAGGCCTCAGGAAATTTACAATCATGGCAGAAGGGGAAGCAAACACGTCTTCTTCACATGATGGCAGGAAGGAGAAGTGCCAAGCAAAAGGGGGAAAAGTCCCTTATAAAACCATCAGATCTCGTGAGAACTCACTATCATGAGAACAGCATGAGGATAACCACCACCATGATTAAAGTAACTCCCACCGGGTCCCTCCCATGACAAAAATAAGTAAAACTATATTTTCCCATAACATAATGTTGTATATGGAAAATCCTAAAGAATCAACACAAACACAAAAATTATTAGAGCTAATAAACAAGTTCAGCAAGGTTGTAAGATAGAAAATTGGTACACAAATTGCACTGGCTAGGCCAGGCACAGTGACTTATGCCTATAATCTCAGCTCTTTGGGAGGCGGGTGGATGACTTGAGGTCAGGAAGCTCAAGACCAGCCTGGCCAACATGGCGAAATCGTCTCTACTAAAAATACAAAAATTAGCTGGACGTGGTGGTGCATGACTGTAATCCCCACTACTTGGGAGGCTGAGGCAGGAGAATCGCCTAAACCTGGGAGACAGAAGTTGCAGTGAGCCAAGACTGCACTACTACACTCCAGCCTCCTGGGTGACAGAGCGAGACTCTGCCTCAAAAACAAAAACAAAAACAAAAACAAAAACTGCATTAACTAGGACCTCTAGCAGAATGTTGATTACAAGTAGTAATAGTGGGTATCCTTGTCTCATTCTCCATCTCAGCAGTGGTGGGGTATGAGGAGAGCTACCAATATTCACCATAAAGTATGATGGTAGCCATAGGATTTTTGGTGTACTCATCAATATAGATTCCCAAGCTGTTTAAAAGGCGTTTTTTCTTTCACAAATGGTGTTAAATATTTATCAAATACTTCTTCTGCACCTTTGAAAGAATATTTTTCTCTGTAGTCTTTTTTTTTTTTTTTTTGAGGAGTCTTGCTCCATCGCCCAGGCTGGAGTGCAGTGGCCGGATCTCAGCTCACTGCAAGCTCCGCCTCCCGGGTTTACGCCATTCTCCTGCCTCAGCCTCCCAAGTAGCTGGGACTACAGGCGCCCACCACCTCACCTGGCTAGTTTTTTGTATTTTTTAGTAGAGACAGGGTTTCACCGGGTTAGCCAGGATGGTCTCGATCTCCTGACCTTGTGATCCGCCCGTCTCGGCCTCCCAAAGTGCTGGGATTACAGGCTCCTGTAGTCTTTTAATGTGATGACTTATACTGACTTTTGAATGCCAAACCGAATTTACATCCTTGTAATAGAAACCAGTGGTGTGTATATGTATTTGTGTGTACAAACATAATATTTGGACTTCTTCAAAATTTAGATTCATTTGCTATTAGGTTTTTCAGAATTTTTGTAGTTATGTTCATGAGACTTTCCTATAATATTTTTATTGTAATGTTCTTACACTTGGAAGAATGTGTATTCTGTAGCTGTGTGCAGGTGTTATGTGTATTTCAATTGGGTCAAGTTAACATCTTTACTGTTGAATGTTTTCCTATATGCTATTGAAAGAGGCTAAAGCCTTCCACTATAATTATGAATTTGTTCATTTCTTCTTTTAGCTCTGTCAATTCCTGTTTTATGTATTTAGAGGTTTTATTATTAGGCTCACATCCATTTAAAATTGATATTTTCTGGTAGAGTGAACCCTTTAATTGTGTGGAATGGCTTTCTCTACTACTCACAAAGGTATCTTTTTTTCACTTTTCTCCTCATTTTTCAATTTTTCTATGTTCTTATAATTATGCCATGTCTCTTGAGTACAGTTTTGGTTTTTTGTTTTTTTAATTTGGACATGGAGTCTCACTCTGTCACCCAGGCTAGAGTGCAATGGTGCGATCTTGGCTCACTGCAACCTCCGCTCCCAGGTCTCAGAGATTCTCCAGTCTCAGCTTCCCAAGTAGCTAGGATTATAGGTGGCCACCACCACGCCTGGCTAATTTTTATATTTTTAGTAGAGACGCGTTTCACCATGTCGTCCAGGCTGGTCCCAAACTCCTGATCTCAAGTGAGCCGCCCACCTCAGCCTACCAAAGTTCTGGGATTACAGGTGTGGGCCACCATGCCCAGCCTTGAATAGAGGTTTCTAATCAAAAAAATCTGTTTCCTATGAGTTCAGAGAGCTAATAACATCTGTAATAAAAATCTGAGTTTAAGAAAAAAGCATAAAGAAAAGTATGACAAACCAAAACCTAACTACATTGAGTTTATATAATAAATTACAACAATAGGATGATAGTTTTTCTGAGAACACAGTTGTATCTTATTTAAAAACACATCAGCTGGGCACGGTAGCTCACACCTATAATCCAAGCACTTTGGGAGGCTGAGGCATGCAGATGGCTTGAAAACAAGAGTTTGGCTAGGCAACATGGCAAAACTCAGTTTCTATAAAAAAATACAAAAATTAGCTGGGCATGGTGGCATGCACCTGTAGTCCCAGCTACTCGGGAGGCTGAGGTGGGAGGATCACCTGAGCCCAGGAGGCAGAGGTTGCAGTGAGCCAAGATCACGCCACTGCACTCCAGCCTGGATGACAGAGCAAGATCCTGTCTCAAAAAACAAACAAACAAAAAAAACACCACCCTCCCTACCTGTCAGGTTGTTAACTAGACACACTCAACCATTCAAATCAAGGTAAAAATATATAAGTAAATAAAAAGGACTCTGAGGAAAGTTAATGTCAAAAAGTCCCAGCACAAAAGTTTAGCAGTGACTCATAAGGAAATCCAGGCCAGGAGTGGTGGCTCATGCATACAATCTCAACACTCTGGGAGGCCAAGGCAGGAGGACTACTTGAGCCCACGAGTTTGAGACCAGCCTGGACAACACAGTGAGACCCCATCTCTACAAAAATACAAAAAATAAAAGTTGTAAAAAGTAGTTGGATATAGCGGCACACACCTATAATCCCAACTATTCAGGAAGCTGAGGCTGCAGTAAGCCATAATCACACCAATGCACGCCAGCCTGGGTGACAGAGCAAGACCCTGTCTCAAAAAAAAGAAAAAAAAAAAGAAAGAAAAAAGAAAAAAAGAAAAGAGAAAATCCATTAAGCCTTCATTAAGAACCTATTTATTCTGGTCATCTCACTTCTTACAGTCCTAAGAGATGAATAGCTTCAACGACAGTTGATTCTACAGACAGACACGAGTAAGAAATAAGCAACAGTGTAAATAAAGAGCAGCTGGGGTCTGACCAATACTGAAGAGGCAATGAACTGCAGCATCGCCCAAGGGTATCAAGTAAACATATTGAAAATCCAAGTCATCGAGAAAATTAAACTGCATTCAGTAAAATCTGTTCAAAAAGTAAAAAACCAGCCGGGCACGGTGGCTCATGCCTGTAATCCCAGCACTTTGGGAGGCCAAGGCAGGAGGATCACAAGGTCAGGAGATCGAGACCATCCTGGCTAACCCGTCTCTATTAAAAATACAAAAAACTAGCCGGGCGTGGTGGTGGGCGCCTGTAGTCCCAGCTACTAGGGAGGCTGAGGCAGGAGAATGGCATGAACCCGGGAGGCGGAACTTGCAGTGAGCCAAGATCGCGCCACTGCACTCCAGCCTGGGCGACAGTGGCAGAGCAAGACTTCGTCTCCAAAAAAAAAAAAAAAAAAAGTCAGAAGCCAAATAATACACTGAGAAAAGCTGCTTGTCACAGTTATCTTGAATTATCCTTGGTAGCAGCAGGCCTCACTAACCTTCAAAATTCTCTCATGTTAGATGCACATACATTTAAGTGTTACACATTTATTTTATCAATCTATTTCCCTCAGAATCCCACAAATATATTTAAATGTTTTATTTAAACATGAAATAATGTTTATTTTAAATATTATTTAAAAAGAAGAGCTATTATTAGAATTCACTAAGACACTGAGTGATTTGGTTCCATGATACAAACCTACGGCAGCATGAAACTGAGATAAAGCATCAGCTAGCTGTCCAGCTGCAAGTAATTTCTTGCCCAATTCAAGATGTTTCTCAACATCTGCATTTACTCCACATTCGGCACCTAAAAACAAAATTAAAAACAATCAGTTAACTTTCCACAAACCAAGATTTAATTCTAAAAAATATAATATTAAAAATAGTTATCTGTCTCAGTCATCTACTCAGATAAGAAAACTCACAGAAGCTGAAAAATGATGTAAAGAACATAACATAAAATACAAACCCTATTTCATTGTATGGAGTACAAGACAAAAAATATACCCATCTTGACCTAATTAGTCAAAAGAATGTAACCAGTCTAGAAAATAAAGGAAAGCTGTGTAATGCAGAAGTAGTAAAAATATTTTGAATAAAATGAAAATTATTTGAAGTTAGAATCTTACCTTTAATGAATATCATATAGACTGTTATAACATTTAAGTATTTATTAAGCACCTATAATGCACTAGGCACTATTCTAGGTATCTGGCATAAGTGAGCAACATTCAAAAACTCCTGCCCCTCATACCCTCCTGGCGCCTGATGTTATTGTGGGAGGAGACAGACATGATAAATAGGTAAATTACATAGTATGTTACGTGAAAAGTACTGTGGAAAAAGTCAAGCCATGTAAAGAGGTAAGGAGTTCAAGGTACTTAGAGTAGTAAACAAGGGGGTAAAGGGCAGGACTTCTTGAGAAGCTGACATCTGAGCAAGACTTGAAAAAAGTGAGGAACTCACCATGCAGACAGCTAGGAAAAGAGCTTCCAGGAAGAGGGACCAGCTAGTGCAAGGGTCCTAAGTCGGGAGCATGCAGATATGTTCCAGAAACAGCAGAGAGGCCTGGATGGCTGCGGCAGAGCCAAGAGGAAGATAGTAGTATGAGGTCAAAGAACTAGAGGACCTGACTATGGCTTTGAATATTTACTTGTCTTAAAATAGGGAACTACTGCAGAATCAATAACATGATCTGATGGACTAGGCCAATTATCAATGTATTGCCTCTTGGCTCTGAATTCATCCTTCGGTACTTGCACTGCAATAAAGGCCTGGAGTTTGCAAGCATTTCCTCTTTACAGTGAGTATAATGTTATGCTTTGTCAGTATAGGGCACTGAAGCAACGCTGCAGAAAGGACACTTCCTAGTTCTGCTTGCTGTATTTTAACTGTCTTCTGGCTCCTGCTGCATGGTCTGTCATGGGGTGGACTTCCTGGTGCATGGTATGGATGAGGAGGACATCCAGGGGTACTTAGCCATAGCTGTATGCCCAGGGGTCCAGTTCCTCAGTGACCTGGCAACATCAGCCCACACACTCCAGCTTTCACACCCACAGAAGCACCTGGACTCCCTTCATAGACAGGCTGACCAGCCTTGGCTCACCTATATGTGAAAGGATTGTCTTCTGCTTGCCCAGTTACTATGGACCAGCCACCCAGCAATCTTCTTCATCAGCAAACCTGGGCTACAGCTATACCTTCTCCGGTAGGATCTAAACCCCAGCCTGGTAGAGGGGACCCCTCTTGCAGGTTGGTCCTTCCTTGAGGCTATCTCTTAGTCCTAGAATATCCGTCAGAGTTCTCTTTACATCTTTAGTTACTTTTCTATCATAACTTAATGGTTCCGAGATTAAACTTCCCCTTTCTAAGTAACTACATGATTTCTGTCTCTCCTCAATGGACCATGAGTGACACACGATTGGTATTGGGAGCAGTCCTAGGAGACAGGCCCACAGAGATGCAATTTGAGGACTGGTTTGGTCATGATCTTGGGCTTCGATGCAGTGCTAAGTTCATCGCCAATGGGAGATGAAATGCTAGTAATCCACAGTAGGTATTGGAGTCACAATTAACTAAGCTATCACTTTGGTTGACTGTAATGAAGTACTAACTGAGGCACATGTCTTAGAAGCCCAAGTGGCTGCTGCAACTGACCACAATGGCAGAAATTATGAAAATAAGTACTGTGATGTGGGGTGGGTTCTTTTGAGAGCACTAGAGCAGGGTCCCCAAGCCCCCAGCCATGGACCAGTACCAGTCCATGGCCTGTTAGGAACGAGGCCACACAGCAGGAAGTGATCAGCAAGCCAGCGAACATTACCACCCGAGACCTCCTGTCAGATCATTAGATTCTCATAGGAGCACAAACCCTATCGTCAATTGCGCATGCAAGGGGTCTAGGTTGTGCATTCCTTATGAGACTCTAACTAATGCCTGATGATCTAAGGTGAAACAGATTCATCCTGAAAC
Source organism: Theropithecus gelada (assembly GCF_003255815.1). Classification (NCBI taxonomy): domain Eukaryota; kingdom Metazoa; phylum Chordata; class Mammalia; order Primates; family Cercopithecidae; genus Theropithecus; species Theropithecus gelada. The sequence goes on along the minus strand of NC_037685.1, from coordinate 34,921,219 downwards.
CATCCTCCCCCTACCCAACCCGGTCCGTGGAAAAACTGTCTTCCACAAAACCAATCTTTGGTGCCCAAAAGGTTTGGGAATTGCTGCACTGGAGCACCTACAGGGAGAAGATAACCAACTCAGATCCAACTTTCAGCTCAAGTCATGGTCAGATTCAGCTGAAAATCAAATATAAAATTTAATTTGATTATGAGGGTTGCTGAATTAAAACAATAGCTGAATTCATGGTCTCACCAAGTTTCTCCTGTGAAAGTTAGGGCACAGATTAGTAAAGAACAGAATCCTTAAATTTGGAATGGGAATATTTAGTTGGACCCAAATGAAACTGACCAACTTGAACCCCCAAGTCCTTCTAAGTCTCCCTTTCCAAAAGTAGTTTCCCCTCCTTGTCTGAGGAGATGAGTCTTCCACTGCTTAAAAACCTGAGGACAGCTTTACCTACGGTGGAGGCCTTAAAAGAGGATGCTCATCCTCAAGACACACCCTAACCACTGCCATTGTCACTAACCCATGTCTAATCTTGGCAGGCTCCAGAGGAACAGGTATATACTATGACCCAAAGGAAGTAGCTGAACACACCAAAAGATCTGTTGATAAACAAGCAGAATCCCACAGAACATACATGGCAATAGATTCTAAAGGTGCTAGACCAGGAGGGTGAAATATAACACTACATTGGCTCTAATTCATTTATATGTGCATGCTTATAAAGCAGAGGTCAACAAACCGTTTTTTGTAAATAAAGTTTTACAAGAACGGGGCCATGCCCATTAATGGATGGGCCATATTGCCTATGGCTGCTTTCACACTGTAGCAGCAGAACAGTTGTTGTGACAAAACCCATATGGCCTCTAAAACCTAAAATATTTACTATCTGACTCTTTACAGAAAAGGTTTGACTACTTCTATACTAGAGATCCCACATTTAATGTGTTAACTCACAAAACTGGAAGTGGCTTTAACAGCTTACTTGATTGGCTGACTGAAACTTGAAGTTTAATTTAATTAAACATTAATTATATTAATTTAACATTTAATAAGGCTGAGGTTCCAAAGTTTCCCTAGCATAAGAAGAGAGGAATCCAAAGGCTTAGAGAGACAAGAAGGTTGGACTGGATTTATCATGTGTTACCTACACACCAAACTGCCACTTATGTCCATGAGAGGGCCTAGAAAACACTCCTTTTACTAAGGCATTGAGAAACCTATTAGTGGCCAGGCGCAGTAGCTCATGCCTATAATCCCAACACTCTGTGAGGTCAAGACAGGAAAACTGCTTCAGGCCAGGAGTTCAAGAGTAGCCTGGGCAACATAATGAGACCTCATCTCTACAAAAATATAAAATAATTAACCAGGCATGGTGGCACACACCTGTAGTCCCAGCTATTTAATACTTGGGGGGGCTGAGGCAGGAGGATGGATCCTTTGAGCCCAGGAGTTCAAGTTTGCAGTGAGCTATGATCGTGCCACTGTATTCCAGTCTAGGAGACAGAGCAAACCTTGTCTCTGAAACAAAAAAAAATTTTTTTTTAAAGAGACGGAGAAATGTATTACTGAGGGACCACCTACAAGGTTTTCAAAATTCTTGTCACTCCCCTTTGTAGGACAGGTATGACTACAGGAGGAAGTCAATATTGAGATAAGTTGAATTCAGTGGGGATGATGGGATTTTAGAGTTGCACAGAAACTTAAGCAGCAGCACTGAACCATCAGAGACAAGGTGGGCACAACAATGCAGAGGCTCTTAATAATCAGGTAGATCAAATGACATACTCTATGGATGTCACTCAACCTCCTTCTCCATCATATCTAAGCTTGTGCAATGGACCCATGAACAAAGTGGCCATGGTGACAGGGATGGAGATTATGAATGGGTTCAAAAACAAAGATCAGGCCAGGTGCGGTGGCTCAGGCCTGTAATCCCAGCACTTCAGGAGGCCAAGACAGGCAGATCACTTGAGGTCAGGAATTCGAGACCAGCCTGGCCAACACAGCAAAACCCCATCTGTACTAAAAATAAAGAGATTAGCCGGATGTGGTGGTGCATGCCTGTAATCCCAGCTACTGGGGAGGCTGAGGCAGGAGAATTGCTTGAACCTACGAGGTGGAGGTTGTGGTGAGCTGAGATCATGTCACTGCACTCCAGCCTGGGTGACAATGCAAGACTCTGTCTCAAAAAACAAAAACAAAAACAAACAAACAAAAAAAAACACACACAGATTAGTCCTTTCCAAAACTGAAAAAAGTGATCTGACTAAAGCTATTGCAGAGCATCTGATATGCCAGCACTGGAGACCAATACTGAATTCCCAGTATGGCACCATGGGTAGGAAAGAGACAGCTGGCCACCTAGTGGCAGACTGATTTAATTTGGTTCTCTTCCATAATGCATCCATTTCTCATATTCCAGATATGAATTTGCCTGCAAGGCTTCTGCCAACTCCACCATTCATAGACTCAGAGAATGTATTACCTACCATCACAGCATTCTATACAGCACTATGTCTCTCATTAAGGAATTCACTTCATAGCAAATGAGGTGGACAATGTGCTCATGACACTAAGATTAATTGGTTTTACCATTACTCCATCACCTAGAATGGCTTAGTAAAGAGTTAAGTAGCAGCACTAGTTAGCAGACAAAAACCTGAAAGGATGGGGCTCTGTTTTACAAGCAGAAGCAGGCATGGCTGCTCTCATTATTATACCCACATAACCCACTTGCAAAATTTCTGCTTCTAGTCCTGGCAACTTTGAGCTCGGATGGTTTGGAGATCTTAGTCCTTAAAGGAGAAATGCTTCCAAAGGGTACACAACAATGTTTCCGATTAATTGGAAGATGAGACTGCCACAGGGTCATTTTGTACTTCTTATGTCACTGAAACCAACAAGCCAAAACATTGGTTAATCTACTAGTTGGAAAAATGAATCCGAATTACCAAGGGCAAACAAGTGTGCCATTTTGCAATGGAGGCAAAGTAGGATAAGTGGAACTCAGAAGATTCTCTAGGGCGTGTCATACTACTTTTATGCCCAATACAAAGTTAATGAAATGTTACAGCAATCAAAAAACAGAGCAAATAAGACACAGTCCCTTCAAGAAGGAAAGTTTATGAACCACTCAATCAGGTTTAAAAAAAAAAAAAAAAAAAAGCCAGAGTAGCTGAAATTCTGGCAGAAGGCAAGAGAGGTATAGGACAGGAAGTAGATGAAGGAAGCCACATATATCAGCTACCATCTCAGACCAGTTACAGACACAAGCTATGTAGTAGCTTTGCATATTTTCTCTTTGATTATATACATGTTTATTTGTATATACAGTCAATCTTTATAATTCAATCTGTATAATTTGTATATACAGTCAATCTTTACAATCTTTAGAATTCAGATTCTGTATTTGTGAATTTGCCTATGCACTAAAATTCATTTGTAATCCCCAAACTCATATTTACAGCATTTTCACAGTCATTCAAGAACACATGCATGTTCAGGGCAGCAAAATACTGAAATCACTCCAAGCATATGTTCCAGTTGAGGTTGAACAAGGTAACACTCCATCTTCCTGTGTCAGCTTTTATATTATAAACAAGTGTCTTTTCCACTGTACATTTGGTGCCACTTTTTTGTGTATGCTTCCTGTCACTGATTTCACCATTTCAAGTGACTCCCAAGCATAGTACTGAAGTACTGTCAGGTGTTCCCATGCTCAGGAAAGCTGGGCTGTGCCTTACTGAAAAAAATCGTGTGTTAGTTAAGCTTTCTTCAAGTATGAAAGATAGTGCCATCAGCTGCAAGTTCAATGTTAATAGATCAACAATATATAGTAAGGTGTCTTCAAATAGAAACACACAGAAAACAAGGTTATGTCTTGATCTGTTGACATAAGTTGTGATTCGAGGCTTACAGAAACTTAACCCTGTATTTCCCCTAGAAGAAATGGTTCAATATTTGCTAATGCAGTGTTCACGATGACTCTACAGAACATAACCACCATGAATAACAAGAATTACCGTACTAACCATATTTTTCTCCCTAATTCCCAATTTTATTTTATATACAAATTGCTGAAGTTAACTTTACAATTTAGTCTTTATATAACTGAATATTGAGTGGGACGGTGATGGAGTAAGAGTAGTAATTTATGTAGCCAGTGATGGATACGTGACTGATAGAATCAGGAGTCTTCTCCATTAGGGTATGGGTAAGAACTTCTTCACTGCAAGGATAGCTTATCTTTTTAGTTAGAAAATTGTCTCAGGTCTTCTATTCAGGCTGCTATAACAAAAATACCATAAACTGGATGGCTTATAAACAACATTTACTTCTCACAGTTCTAGAGGCTAGCAAGTCCAAGATCAAGGTGCCAGCAGATTCAGTGTCTGATGAGGGCCCATTCCTCATAGACTGCATTTTCTTGTTGAGTCCCTATGTGGTGAAAGGGGAAAACAAGCTCCTTCAGGCCTCTTTTATAGGGCCAATAATCCCAGTCATGAGGGCATAATCTAATCACCTTCTCCTTAAGGCCCTGCCTCTCAATACTGTCACATCGGATTAGGTTTCAACATATGAACTGGGGGTATGGGGGGAACACAAATATTCAGACCATAGCAAAAATAAAGTCGCTTTGTTGTACTGGTATTCAAATATGTGCAGAAAGGCACGTACAGAAACTAAGTAGCCAAAGCATTTCTCTTTTATGGTGAGCATGATATTAAGCTTTTTGGGGTGCTGAAGGACATTACAGAAAGAAAATCAAAACAATGGTTGCTTGGGAGGGTAAGAGAAAAGACAGACTGGGAAGAGGCAGGAGGGAACTGTTGGTAATGTTCTCATCTTGCTTAGAGGTGTGGGTTACAACACAGTTATATGCAGTTATCAAAACTGAGCAAATATACACTTAAAAATATGGACATTTCATTGTACATTAATTTTACATGCAAACAAAAGTTGGTTATATGCCTGTTAAAGTATTTAGGGGCATGTATACTGGTGTTATTTTGAAATGCATTTTTTTCAAGGATTAATGGTTGGATAGAGAAATGCCCAGATGCATATGTGTTAAAACAAACATATTAAAATATTAGTAGTAGAATCTAGATGATGGGTGTAGGGACGAACACTGTAAAATTCTTTCAACTTTGCAATATGTTTAATAATAAAATGTTGGGAATATATACACTATGGTGTTATAATGGGAGAATGTACACAGGGTACTGTGAGGGCACAAGTTCAGGCACCTAACACAGTTAAAAGTAAATAAAATTTAAACTTGTTTCACAGTCATACTAGTAAGAGTTTAAGTACTCAATAACTAGTGGCTGGTATAGGAGAGAAAAAATAATTTTCTGTCTTCATAAACTGGGACTCCCTATAACAAAAGACAGATTAACAAGAGTTGTTTCATATGTATACCTCAAACATACATGGAAGAAAACTCAAGAGAATCGAGTAAATCTCCAGAGTACATTTCAAAGAAAGAGTTTAAACTTCAGCAGAATACCATCATTTGCTAAAATAAAGGAAGTAGAGGGTGATGGGGAAACCTGTTACAGGGGGATGGCCAGGAAAAACACTGAAAACAAAAGTAAGATTCGTTGTACAGTTTTAAGTCAATGCCTTTTCCATTTAGTGGCACCTCTCCTCCTAGTGCAGAGCAGGGAAAAATATTTCCCTTATAGAGGTAAATTTCTCTGACAAAAGGGCAACTTTTCAGAGCTATTCTTGGGTCTACAGTTTCTCAAAATAAACAACTCTAAATAACTAACATGACAAAGAGACAAATTTTGGAGTAGCATATTGTGGGTTCCTAAAAAGTCATATTTTGGGGTAGTGTGACCTGAGCTCCAACACCACTGCATGGGACAATGCAAATGATACCAAATATCTCCCATCAATGCGGAAAGTTCCACTGGACAGCCCTGGGGGATTCCCCTGAAGGCTCACCTGAAACCTGAAAGAAAAGTAGGAAGGATGCTACCTTTGTCGAAAAGGCTGGAATAGGGAAACCAACCATCCAAAAACAAAGGACATGACATTTAAATGCCTAGATGTTACACGATTAATAAGGCTTTCAAAAAAAAAGGTCTAGTATTTCGGCTAGCTCTCCTTGCCATCATGACGTAATTATTCTGGAGTGGAGCACTTTAAGTGCTAGGTGACTTTAATAAACATCCAGAGAGGAAGAGGGAAACCAATTCATTATCTACGTGATAATCCAGGTGACATGATGATGACATGACCATGGAGTAGTAGCAGTGAACACAGAAAAAATAAGAAAGAAGACACACATGACTTATATTAACAGGCTAGATAGGTCAAGTACAGAAAAAGCAGGAGTCCAGGATACCCAAAGCAACTTACTGAGCAACTACCTGCCATTTTAGTCACCAAAAGCACTAAACTCCCTATTTCATCTAATACAGCAAAAAGCTGATTGGAATTCACTTTACCTTGCTCTTTCTCCTTCTAAACACAGTAGCTTTCTCAGCCTTTTATATTCCTGCTCTGTAGTTTCTCCATAGTGTCTTAGTAGGATGGCACAAAAGTAATTTAATCCCTTGGTTGCCTGTTGGACCCCTTGGTATAAGGAATGGAAAGAAAGGAAGAGAGATTTTAGGGCTCAGAACATACCCTCCCGAAATATGACTGCAGGAGACCAGAATATGCCATCCCAAAACATACTTCCTTGGCATATTATTTGAAGCCGGTTATTCTGAGAAACTATAGACATAAAAACAGTTCTGAACACTTATTTTGTGAAAATAATGTATATATAAAGAAAATTTTCATAAGTAAAAGTGTCTGGTAGGTGAGCTCAGTGATGCAGACCTGTAATCCCAGCTATTCAGGTGGCTGAAGTGGGAGGATTGCTTGAGCCCAGAAGTTTGAGACTGGCCCAGACAATACAGTGAGACCCCATATCTTATATAAACAATAAAAGTAGGCCAGTTGCAATGGCTCACATCTATTATCCCAGCACTTTAGGAGGCCAACACAGGAAGATCACTTAAGGCCAGGAGTTCAAGACCAGTCTGGACAAGAAAAACACCATCTCTACAAAAAATTTTAAAAATGAGCCAGGTGTGGTGGCACACACCTGTAGTTCCAACTACTCAGGAGGCTGAAGCAGGAGAATCACTTCAGGCCAGGTGCTACAATTATGCCACTGCACTCCAGCCAGGGCAACAGAGCATGATCCTGTCTCAAAAAAAAAATTCTTTAAAAGAAAAAGAAAAAAAACTTTATGAGGAGAACTGTAATACAAACAGAATTAAGAAGCTACTACGTGCTGGAAACTTCTGTATCTTCATTTCACTAAATCATCAAAACAGCCCCAGGAAGTAAACGTCTTTCATAGTTTTAAAACTGAGGCTCAAGGAAGTTAACCATTCTGCCCAAGGACTCACAACAACTGTCAAAACAAGATCCACTTCCAAAGACCAGTTTTCTTTTCAGCACAGTGAACAATCCTTTTCCCCATGTAAACCAGCCTAACCTTTCCACAGTTACTAGGCTTTTCATGCTTCACTCACTCAACCCATCATTTTACATAACATTTTAGCTACAATCGTTTCCAACCTCACAGGATGAACCGGAAATCTAAAGGGAGCCAAGAACACATGTAAAAAACACCTTGAACTGCTATGTCAAGCCATGTCATGCTCTCACCCCAGAGGGTGAGTTACTCTGCAAACTAAATTTCTCTTGCCTTCTAGGATAAAAAGAGTATCCAGCATTTCTTCTTTTCAGAATAAAACTGAGATCTTTATTACATTACAATTTTACCCAACATAATTTCATTTAATTATATGATAATATCACTTCCTCTACAAAAATTTCCATGGCACACTCTAATCATTCAGAGAGAATGAATTATTTTTCTGTTGGTGCGCTTTGGTCACATTTCCATTACAGAACTTGCCACAGTGTAAGAGCTGGTGGTATAGACCCTTCTTTCCCCATAAGAGGCATTGTGCCTCCTCACTGAGATGTTCCCAGCTCTCATCTTACCTTCTTCCAAATCCAGCCCCTATGCTGCTGCCAGGGCAATCCTTCAAAATGCACTTATACTAAAAATTCTGCAGAATTTTCACATCATTGGCTAGACTAAAACTAAATCCCTTCAGATATAAAGGCGAACAACACCTTTCAGAGTCAGGTCTCATGACGCGGGTCCAGCCTTATCATCCATCATTTCTCCAGCTCTTACTTCATACTCCTATAAAAAACTAAACCTGTTATACTTCTCTGAATATACCACGTCCTCATGCTTCATCCCTTTGCATTTGCTATTACATAAAATGGTCTTCCACACTTGCCCACCAAAGAAATTCCTACTCATCCATCAAGACTCTGCCCTCATGTCTTGAAACCACTCCCATGGAGAAGTGCACAACAGGCATTTAGTATGATTCTCAGCTACACTGTGGCCCGGAGACAGACAACACCGTGCATCTGCACTGAGAGTCACGAGCCCCAGAACAAGGGTGTGACAGGGACACATCAGGCAGCCCCCTAACATGCAGCAGAGACCTCAACCACACCTATCAGGACTAGTGCCTATGCTCATCATTGGCGTATTCGTGGGCAAGCTAGGTGGTCCAGCTCTACCCAGCTATCTCGCCCTGACCCACTGCTAAGCAGAAGCTCAGGGGACGAGGGAATTCCACTGTTTAGCTGATCACCTGAAACAACACAGTGAATCTCAAGTGTAAACAAAGATCAGGTACACATCTGTCTGCTTTTGCTGCTGTTGGCTCATACCAGTAAGTACCACCTACAGGCCTGTAGGTTGAATTGCACAACAAATATAAAACCTGCCAACAAAAATACACAAGGGTATAAAAGCAAAGCAAAAGACTCTACCCTAGAGCATACTCTATAGGCACAAGGCAGGTTGGGGGAGAGAGAAAAAAAAATTCCATCTAAATGAAGTAAATTCAAACAACAACAAGTATCAACTTCTCTAGATGAGAAAGAATTAGCATTAAGAATTTGGGTACCACGAAAAATCTGAATGTTGTGACACCACCAAAAAGACTGCACTGGCTTTCTGGCAATGGACTATAACCAAAATGAAAATTCAGAAATGAGAGAAAAGAATTCAAAGTGGGAATTGTAAAGAAGCTCAATGAGATCCAAGAGAAGGTTGAAAACCAACACAAAAATAACCCAAAAAGCAATCTAGGAAATGAAGGAAGAGATAGATGTCTTAAAAAAAAAAAAAAACTTCTGGAAGTGAAAAATTCATTTAAGGAATTTCAAAAAAACAGTCAAAACAGTCCAAAGCTTAACAATAAACTGGACCAAGAAGAGGAAAAAATTTCAGAGCTTGAAGGTTGGTCTTTTAAATTACCCAGTCAGACAAAAAAAAAGAATTTGTTTTAAAATTTCAAAAGAATTTTTAAAATCAGACAAAGCCTTTGAGAAATACGGGATTATGTAAAACAACCAAACCTACAACTTACAGGCATTCTGAAGGAGAAGAAGAAAAAGTAAGAAATTTTAAAAAACATTATTTGAGGAAATAAAACAGGAAAAATCCCCTAATATTGCTAGAGATGTAGACAACCAGATATAAGGAATTCACAGGGCACCTGGAAGACACCATACAAGACGAACATAACCAAGGAATATAGTCATCAGACTATCAGCAAATCTTAAAAGCAGTTAGACAGAAGTGTCAAATCATTTACAAAGGGAATCCCATCAGATTAAGAGTGAAATTCTCAGCAGAAACCTTACATGCCAGAAGAGTCTGGGGCCACGTTTTAGACTCCGAAAACAAACAAACAAAAACTCTAACCAAGAATTTTCTATCCCGCCAAACTAAGCTTCATAAATGAAAGAGAAACAAAGTATTTTACAGACAAGCAAACACTAAAGGAATTCATCACCACTAGACTAGACCTATAAGAAAAGTGCAAAAGAGTTCTAAATGTGGAAACAAAAGGATATTTGCCATGATAAAAGCACATGTAAATACAAAGCTCACAGATCCTATAAAGCTATTACACAATTGTGACTCCAAGGCAACTAGCTAACAACACTAAGACAGGAACAAACTTTCACATATCAATATTAACCTTGCAGGTAAATGGCCTAAATGCTCCACCTAACAGATGCAGCGGCAAACTGGATAAAAAAAGACACAACCATCTGCGGCCTACATGAGCCTTGACTAATGGCTAAAGACACCTATAGACTCAAAGGGGTGACAAAAGATGTATCACACAAATGGGGGAAAAAGCAAGCTGAAGCAAACATTCTTATATCAGATAAAACAGACTTTAAACCAACAACAATTTAAAATAAAATTTAAAAAAGGCAAAGAAGGCCTTCCACAATGGTAAGTGATAGCATCTCTAAAAGTTAAAAATACCAAATGCATGACAGTACTCCTGTGACTGGTTAATAGGGTGGTAGTTCACTAGTCCATCGAGATGTCTTATTTAAGGGAAATGTGTGGGCGATCTTAGTTTCATGGCCCTAAGGTAAGAACTAGATGCCAAGTATAGTTTCAGTATAGTCACCCCCAAGTGTTAAGGGCCCAGAGCGAGGACAGTAACACGCCCAAGAGGGATGATGATATCTCAGAGGCTGGTAGATTAAGAGACCAAAGCTTGGTAGGGGATACCCATGTTGGCAAGGTTAATCTTGACTGAAATGCACTATGTCAGTGAATGAAGGTATGCACTACGTAATATCAAGGGTTTCCAATAGTGGTCGATATTCGTGGATCAAGTTTTATCATGTGAGTATAAATGTCTGAATGTGTGATAGTTGATTAGGGGATTGTTAGTACATGCTTATATACATGTGGAATTGATCTTTAATATAAGGTTATGTGTGTATGTACTATGTACAATTAAGCATTTATAGCATTATATATTATTCATGGGGATTAACAGTAATGCACAAAGTATATAGGAGTACTAATATATTAGTATTGGCAGTCAATACTGACATATTAGTTAAAATGTGTGCCGAAAAGAATACAGAGAATAGTTTAATTACAACTTCAGCTTTGGGTGTTGATGGTGAAGTGGGAATGCTTTTTCTCCGAGTTGTCCTGGAGAGAGACTCTCCATTTCTAGTTTACAAGACCAGAGTATTGAGTTATATACTACAAGGGCAGTTTCATTTAAGTAGCTTATTTTAAATTAGGGCAGTGAGTGGTATAAGGGCAAGGATAATGGGGAATTACATAATAGACGCTGTCTGTCCAATGGTAACAAAAGGATGTTCGACTGGCTATCCTCTGATTCATGTGAGTGTATGCAGGTCGGCCACTAAAATTCAGAACAGGCATTGACTTAATGGGCAGAATATTATGCTTTGTTGTTTGAATGTATGTAGTACAAGAATAACTGCTAGAATGAGAATAGAGAATAGAAGGGTCAGTACACCTCCTAGTTTATTAGGGATGGATCGTTAGATTGTGTATGCAAACAAAAAGTGTCATTCTGGCTTAATGTGGGGTAGGATACTGAGAGGGTTGGCTAAAGTGTAATTGTCTGGATCTCTCGGGAGGTCAGGTGAAAATAATACTAGAGTTATTAGAAGGAAGAGGAGAAAAATTAGACCTAGGATATCTTTGGTTGTATAGTAAGGGTGGAAGGTGATTTTGTTGGAATCTGATGAAATTTCTGAAGGGTTATTGGATCCTGTTTCATGCAAGAATAAAAGGTGGAGAATTGCTATGGCTATAATGATGAAGGGTAGGATAAAATGGAAGGTGAAAAGTCGTGTAAGGGTGGCTTTATCAACTGAGAACCCACCTCAGATTCATTGAACAAGGTCCATTCCAATATACGGAATGGCTGATAACAGATTTGGAATTACTGTAGCGCCTCAGAATTATATTTGGCCTCATGGGAGTACGTAGCCTATAAACGCTGTTGCTACAGTTGTGCGTAGGAGGATAATACCAATAGTTCAGGTTTCTAGGAGCATGAATGACCTGTAATATAAACCTCGGCCAATGTGCAGGAAGAGGTAAATGAAGAATATTGAAGCGCCGTTAGCGTGAAAATAGTGGACTATTCTGCCCTGGTTTACATCTCGGTTGATATGGGCAACCGAAGAGAAAGCAGTTAAGGTGTCCGGTGTGTAGTGTATGGCCAGAAATAATCCTGTGATGGTCTGGAGAATTAAGCAGGCGCCAAGAAGTGTGCCGAAATTTCATCACGTAGAGATGTTGGATGGTGTGGGGAGATCAATAAACGAATAATTTATAATTCTAATTAGTGGGTGTATTTTACATAAATTGATCATTAGTGTTCTTACAGTTGAAGTACGACGATGATTTTTCATATCATTAGTCACGGTTACAAGCCATGTGGGAATGACGTATGCTTTATTCTTATTAGGTATTATTTTGGTTATAGGATTTGTAGGTTTGTCTTCAAAACTTTCTCCTATTTATGGAAGTTTAGGGTTAATTACTAGTGGTGCTGTGGGTTGTGGTATTGTGTTGAATTACGGTGGGGCTTTTATAGGGTTAACAGTCTTTTTAATTTATTTAGGTGGGATGATGGTTGTTTTTGGTTATACTGCAGCGATAGCTACTGAGGAATACCCTGAGACATAAGGATCAAGTATTGATATTTGATGAACTTTATTATTAGAGTTATTAATATAATTGGTGTTGATTTGATGAATGGTTGAATATGATGGGGTGGTGATTACAATTAATTTTAGTAGTGTAGGAAGTTGAATAATTTTTGAGTGTGAGGGGCCAGGGTTGATTCATGAGGATTCTGTGGGTGCAGGTGCTTTATATAATTATGGGTATTGACTGGTGGTGGTTGCTGGTTGAGCATTGTTTGTTGGTGATTATGTTGTAATTGAAATTACTTGGGGTAATAGATTAGATTTAAGAGTAGAGTTAGAAAGGAGGGGATAAAAAGGAACAGAAATAAAATTTAATTAGGCCTTTTTGAGTGGATATGGTAATGGAGGCTGTAATGTGGGTCTGTGAAATTATCTTTGGTATGGACTTTTCTAATCAAACTAGGTCTAGTAGAAGTGAAGCCAGATTTTGGCTTGTAAGTAGGCTTGAGCGAGGGGTTGTACGACGGACTGTGGTTGAGTAAAATCCTAGTATATTGGAGAAGTTGAATGTCTATAATGGATATTTTAGCTTAAGATTATTAGTTATAAGACTGAGCTCCACTCCTAGCAAAATCCCTAGGGTAGTTACACTTAGGGCTGTAAGTGTAACTTACAGGCAAGACAACCAAAAAACTTGAGGCAAGACAACCAAAAAAAGGAAACCACAGGTCAATATCCCTGATGAAAATAGAAGTAAACATATGCGACAAAATACTAGCAAACTAAATCCAACAGCACACACACACACATACACACAGAGGTGGTATTGTTGTTTGGGGGGAAGAGGTAGGGATAACACTAATGGTGATGAGAAATCCAGTGAAGATACTGCCTATTATCAGGTATTTAATTGAATTAGTTAGGAAGGGATTACTTTCGTTAATAATAATTAGAGTCGTGAAGTGGGGTTGCCCTATTAGAGCGAAGAAAATAATTCTGATACTACAGACAGCTGCTAAGGAGGTGGCAATAAGAGTAATAGAAAGGGCTCACGTGTTGATATATGACATGTTTGCAGTTTCGATAACAAGGTATTGAGAGTAAAAGCCTATTAGGAAAGGCGTACCCGTAAGTGCTAAGCTGCCAATAATAAGGGAGGAAGAGGTAAGGGGTAAGGTCTTAAATGTCCTCCTCTTTTTTAAATATCTTGTTCATCGGTGAGGTTGTGGATGATGGATCCTGAACACATAAATAATATAGCTTTAAAAAAGGTATGGGTGCAGATGTGTAGGAATGCTAGGTGTGGTTGATTAATGCCAATTGTGAATATTATAAGGTCTAGTTGAGGTGGAGAGTGTTATCATTTTTTTGATATCATGTTGTGTTAGAACACAGATTGCTGTAAATAAAGTGGTAATAGCCCCTAAACATAGTGTAAAGGTTTGGATTAATACACTATTTTCTATTAGGGGGTAGAAGCAGATGAGCAGAAAAACTCCTGCTACAACTACAGTGCTAGAGCGGAGTAGGGCTGAGACTGGGGTTGGGCCCTGGGGTTATTATTATTTATATAATAATAAAAGGTTCAATACAACAAGGAGATTTAACTATGCTAAATATATACACACTCAACCCTGGAACACCAAGATTCATAAAACTACTCCTACTAGACCTAAGAAAACAGATCAACAGCCACACAATAATAAAGAGACTTCAACCCCCTACTGACAACACAAGACAGACTATCAAGGCAGAAAGTGAACAACGAAACTCCAGACTTAGACTAAACTCTAAACCAAATGGACCTAGTAGACATTTACAGAACACTCTATCCAACAATCGCAAAATATACATTTTTCTCATCTGTGTGTGGAACACTCTTAAAATCAACCATATGCTTGGCCATGAAAAGTTTCAATAAACTCAAAAAAAGTCAAAATCCTATCAGGTATTTTCTTCAACCACAATGGAATAAAATTAGAATTTGATACCAAAAGGAACTCTGCAAACAACACAAGTACATGAAAACTAAACCACCTGAATTACTTTTGAGTGAGCAATGAAATTAAAGCAGAAATCAAAATAATTTTTGAAACAAATGAAAACAGAAACATAGCATACCAAAACCTCTGGGATACAACAAAAGCTGTGCTAAGAAGCAAGTTTACAGCATTAAATGCCTACATCAAACAGGCAGAAAGATCTCAAATGAACAACCACACACCACACCTCAAGGAACCAGAAAAATAAGAATAACACAAACCCAAAACTAGCTGGGAGAAAAGAAATAAAAAGATCAGAAATGAACTAAATGAGATGGTGACCAAAAAATAAAAATAAAAAAAATAAAAAGATTAAAAACATCAACAAAACAAAAACTTCTTTGAAAGGATAAACAAAATTGATAGACCACTAGCTAGACTCACCAAGAAAAAAAGAGAAGATTCAAATAAGCACAACCAGAAATGAGAAAGATGACAACTGATACCACGGAAATACAAAAGATCATCAGAGACTACTATGAACATCTTTAAGCAAACTAGAAAACTTACAGGAAATGGATAAATTCCCAGAAACATACAACCTCCCAAGATTTAACCAAGAAGAAATAGAAATCCTGAATAGACCAATAATGAGCAATAAAATCAAATTAGTCCTAACAAAATCTTCCAGGAAAAACAAAAAAACAAAAAGTCCAGGGCATATTTACAGCCAAATTTTACCAGTCATACAAAGAAGAGCTGGTTACCAATCTTACTGAAAGTATTCCAAAAAAAAAAAAAAAAATCAAGGAGGAAGGATTCCTCCCTAACTCATTCTATGAAACCAGTATCAACCTGATACCAAAATGAGGCAAGACAACCGAAAAAAGGAAACCACAGACCAATATCCTTGATGAAAATAGAAGTAAACATATGCAACAAAATACTAGCAAACTAAATCCAACAGCACACACACACACACACACACACACAAACCCATCATAATCAAGTGAGCTTTGTCTCTGGGATGCAAGCATGGTTCAAAATATGCAAACATATGTGGTCCACCACATAAACACAATTAAAAACAAAACCCAAATGATCATCTTAATAGATACAGAAAGGGTGAGCACAGTGGCTCACACCTGTAATCCCAGCACTTTGGGAGGCTGAGGCGGGAGGATCACTTGAGGCCAGGAGTTCAAGACCACCCCAGCCAACACGGCAAAACCCCGTCTCTACAAAAAATTAGTCAGGCATGGTGGTGCATGCCTGTAACCCCAGCTACTCAGGAGGCTGAGGCACAAGAATCACCTGAAGTGGGAGGCGTAGGTTGCAGTGAGCCGAGATAGAGCCACTGCACTCCAGCCTGGGGGAGAGTGTAAGACTGCCTCAAAAAAAAAAACTGTAGAAAAAGCAGTCTATGAAATCCAACACCCCTGTATAAAAATTCCTCAAGAAATTAGACATTGAAGAAGCATACCTGAAAATAGTAAGGTATGCTGAAAAAAAGCCATCTATAACAAACCCACAGCCAGCACCATACTAAACAGGCAGCAGCTGAAAGCATTTCCCTTGAAAACTGGAACAAGACAAGGATGCCCATTCTCACCACTCCTATTTGCCACAGTACTGGAAGTCTTAACCAGAGCAATCAGGCAAGAGAAAGAAATAAGAGGCATCTAAATAGGAAGTCAAATACCTCTCTTCAGTGATTATATGATTCTACATCTAAAAAACCCTAAAGACTCCACCAAAAGGTTTCTGGAACTGATAAGAAACTTCAGTAAAGTTTCAGCATACAAAATTAATGTACAAGCAGCAGTAACATTTATATATACTGACAATATTCAAGCTGAGAACCAAATCAATAACACAATCCCATTTTTAATAGCCACACACAAAAAGTAACATACCTAGGAATACAGCTAACCAAGGAGGTGAAACATCGCTAAAGGGAGAACTATTAAACATTGCTCAAAGTAGTCATACATGACACAAGCAAATGGGAAAACATTCCATGCTCATGGGTTGGAAGAATCAATATCATTAAAATGGCCATACTGCCCAAAGCAATCTACAGATTCAACACTATTCCTACCAAACTACCAATGTCATTTTTCACAGAATTAAAAATATTATAAAATTCATATAAAACCAAAAAAGAACCTAAATAGCCAAAGCAATCCTTAGCAAAAAGAACTAAGCTGGAGGCATCACATTACCCAACTTCACACTATAAGGCTACAATAACCAAGACAGTATGCTTTGGGTGGTATGTGGATTGCTTTAGGTAGTATTGTCATTTTAATGATATTATAGTCTCCAAATCTATAAGCAAAATTGATAGACTGTTAACTAGATTAACTAGGCATAGAGGAAACATACCTCAACATAATAAAGGCCACATATGACAAACCCACAGCCAATATACTGAATGGGGAAAAGCTGAAAGCATTCACCCTAAGAACTGGAACAGGACAATGATGTTCACTCTTACTATTCCAATTCAACATAGTACTGGAAGTCCTGGCTAAAGTTATTAGGCAAGAAAAAGAAATAAAAGACACTCAAATGGGAGAAGAGAAGGTCAAATTATGTCTCTTCACAAATATTATTTTTTTTACCTAGAAAACCCTCGAGATTCTACTAAACGACTCCAAGACCTGATAAACAACTTCAGTAAAGTCTCAGTATACGAAACCATCATATAAAAATCTGTAGCATTTCTATACACCAACGACATTGAGCCGAAAACCACATCAAGAATTCAATCCCATTTACGATAGCCATAAGCAAAAACAAAAAAATACCTAGGAATACATTGACCAAGGAGGTGAACAATCTCCATGAGAACTACAAAACACTTAAGAAACAAATCATATATGGCATAAACAGAAAAACATCCCATGCTCATGAATTTAGAGACTATCATTAAAATAACCATACTGCCCATAGTAATCTGTAGATTCAACACAATTCCTATCAAATCACCAACGTCATTTTTCAGAGAATTAGGAAAAACAATTCTAAAGTTCATACAGCACCAAAAAACAGCATGAATAGCCAAAGTAATCCTAACCAAAAAGAACAAATCCAGAGGCATCATATTACTTGACTTCAAATTATACTACAAAG
Source organism: Theropithecus gelada (assembly GCF_003255815.1). NCBI lineage: Eukaryota > Metazoa > Chordata > Mammalia > Primates > Cercopithecidae > Theropithecus > Theropithecus gelada. The sequence continues at coordinate 34,903,544 of NC_037685.1, read as the reverse complement.
CTGTAGTAACTAAAATGGCATGGTACTGGTACAAAAATAGGCACACAGAACAATGGACTACAATAGAGAACCCAGAAATAAAACCACATACCTACATCCAACTGATTGATCTTTGACAAAGCTGGCAAAAATAAACAACAGGGAAATGACACCCTAATTCTATAAATGGTGCTGGGAAAATTGGCTAGCCATATGCAGGAGAAACTGGATCTCTATCTCCCAGCATACAAAAACTACCTCAAGACAGATTAAACATTCTGGACATTGGCCTAGGCAAACAATTTATGATGAAGACCCCAAACACAAATGCAACAAAACCAAAAATAAACAAATGGGACTTAACTAAAAAGCTTCTGCACATCAAAAGATTATCAACGGGGCAAAGAGACAAACTACAGAATGAGAGAAAACATTTGCAAATTATGTCTCTGACAAAGGACTAATATCCAGAATCTACAAGACACTCAAACAACTCAACAAGAAGAAAACAAATAACCCCATTAAAAAGTGGGCAAAGGGCCAGGTGCGGTGGCTCATGCTTGTAATCCCAGCACTTTGGGAGGCCAAGGCGGCCGTTCACGAGGTCGGGAGATCGAGACCATCCTGGCTAGCACAGTGAAACCCTGTCTCAACTAAAAATACAAAAAATTAGCCAGGCATAGTAGTGGGCGCCTGTAGTCCCAGCTGCTCGGGAGGCTGAGGCAAGAGAATAGTGTGAACCTGGGAGGCAGAGCTTGCAGTGAGCCGAGATCACACCCCTGCACTCCAGCCTGGGTGACAGAGCAAGACTCTGTCTCAAAAAAAGTGGGCAAAGGACATTAAGAGACATTTCTCAAAAGAAGACATACAAGCAGCCAACAAACATGAAAAAAAAGTTCAACATCACTAATTATCAGAGAACTGCAAATTAAAACCACAATGAAATATCAGTCATCTTACACCAGTCTGAGTGGTTATTACTAAAAAGTTCAAAAAAAAATAATAGATGTTGGTAAGGAGGTGAAGAAATTGTAACACTTATATACGGGTGGCAGCAATGTAAATTAGTTCAACCACTATGGAAAACAATATGGAGATTTCTAAAAAAAAAACAAAAACAAAAACAAAACAGAACTACCATTTGACCCAACAATCCCACTACTGGGTATCTCCCCAAAGGAAACCAAATCCTTAAAGAAAAGGCACCTGCACTCATATGTTTATCACAGCACTATTCACAATGGCAAAGTCATGGAATCAATCTAAGTGTCCATCGACGATTGACTGGATAAAGAAAATGTGGCATATGGGCAACATGGAATACTACGTCACCATAAAAAAGAAAATGATGTCCTTTGCAGCAACATGGATGGAACTGGAGGCCATCAGTCTAAGTGAAATAACTCAGAAACAGAAAATGAAATACCAATGTGTTCACAATTACAAGTGGGATCTAAACAATGGGTACACATGGACATAAAGATGTAAATAAGTTACTAGGGATTCCAAAAGAGAAGATGGAAGAGAGTGAGGGTTAAAAAATTACCCACTGGGTACAATGTTCATTACTAGGGTAACAGGTACACTAGAAGCCCACACCCCATGTAGTCCATTCTCACACTGCTATAAAGAAATACCTGAAACTGGATAATTTATAAAGGAAAGAAGTTTAATTGGCTCACAGTTCTGCAGGCTGTATGGGAACCATGGCTGGGGAGGCCTCAGGACACTCACAATCACAGAGGAAGGAGAAGCAGGCACCTCTTCGCATGTCAGAGCAGGAGGAAGAGAGACAGAGGGAAAGTGCTAGATACTTTTAAACAACCAGATATCATGAGAACTCTATTATGAGAAGAGCAATAGGGAGATAGAGCTAAACCATTAGAAACTACCCCCATGATCCAAATACCTACCACCAGGCCCCACCTCCAACATTAGGGATTACAATTCAACATAAGAGTAGGGTGGGGCACAGATCCAGACCATATCATTCTGCCCCAGCCCCTCCAAAATCTCATGTTCTCACATTGCAGAATATAATGATCCCTTCTCAACAGCCCTCAAAGTCTTAACTCATTCCAGCATTAACTCAAAAGTCCAAAGTCTCATCTGGGACAAGCCAAGTCCCTTCCACTTGTGAGCCTATAAAATCAAAAACAAGTTAATTACATCCAAGATACAATGGGACTATAGGCATTGGGTAAATAGTCCCTTTCCAAAAGGGTAAAACCAGCCAAAAGAAAAAGGTTACGGGCCCCATGCACGTGCTAAAACCCAGCAGGGCAGTTATTAAATCTTAAAGCTCAAAAATAATCTCCTTTGACTCCATGTCTCACATCCAGGGCATACTGCAACAAGGGGTGAGCTCCCAAGGCCTTGGGCAGTGCCACTATTGTGACTTTGCAGGGCTCAGCCTGCGCAGCTGCTGTCAAGGGCTGGTGTTGAGTGGCTGCAGCTTTTCCAGGTGCATGGTGCAAGCTGTTGGTGGATCTACCATTCTGGGGTCTGAAAGATGGTGGTCATTCTCACAGCTCCACTAGGCAATGCCCCAGTGGAGACTCTGTGTGGGGGTTCCAACCCCACATTGCCCCTCTGCAATGCCCTAGTAGAGATTTTTCCATGAGGGCTCTGCCCCTGCAGCAGCCTTCTGCCTGAACATTCAGGCTTTTCCATACATCTGAAATCTAGGCTGAGGCTCCAAAGCCTCAACTCTTGCATTCAGCACCTGCAGGCTTAACACCATGTGGAATCTGCCAAGGGTTTGGGCTGGCACCCTCTGAAGGCCTGAACTGTATCTGGGCCCCTTTCAGCCATGGCTGGAGGTGGAGTAGCTAGGATGCAGGCAGCAGTGTCCTAAGGCTGCGCAGGGTGGCAGGGTCCTGCGAATCACCCAGGAAACCTAGGTCTCTGGGCCTATGACAAGGGAGCTGACTTAAAGGTTGCTGAGATACCTTGGGGCCCTTTCTCCCATTGTCTTGGCTATCAGCACTTGGCTCCTCTTTACTTAAGCAAATTTATGCAGTCTGCTTGAATTACTCCCCCGAAAATGGGTTTTTCTTTTCTACCACATGGTCAGGCTGAAAATTTTCCAACCCTTATGGTCTGTTTCCCTTTTAAATATAAGTTCCAATTTTACATCATTTCTTTGCTCATGAATATAAGCACTGGTTGCTAGAGGCAGTCAAGTCACATCTTGAACACTTTGCTGCTTAGAAATTTCTTCCACCAGATACCCTAAATCATCTCTCTCAAGTTCAAAGTTCCACAGATCCATAGACCAGGGGTACAATGCCACCCCACCAGTCTCTTTGCTAAAGCATAGCAAGAGTGGCCCTTACTCCAGTTCCCAGTAAGTTACTCCTCTGTGGACATTCTGAGCCCTGCTCAGCCTGGACTTCACCATCTATATCACTATCAGCATTGTGGTCACAACCATTCAACAAGTCTCTAGTTGGTTTCAAACTTTCCCTCCTCTTCCTGTCTTCTTCTGAGTCCTCCAAACTGTCCCAATCTCTGCCCATTAGCCCATTCCAAAGTTGCTTCCTTCTACATTTTCAGGTATCTTTATAGCAATGCCCCACTCCCAGTACCACCAATTTTCTGTATTAGTCCATTCTCACACTGCTATGAAGAAATACCTGGAACTGGGTAATTTTTTTTTTTTTTTTTTTTTTTTTTGAGATGGAGTTTCGTTCTGTCACCTAGGCTTGAGTGTAGTGGCGCAATCTCAGCTCACTGCATCCTCCGCCTCCTGGGTTTAAGCAATTATCTGCCTCAGCCTCCCAAGTAGCTGGGATTACAGGTGCCCACCACCACATCTGGCTAATTTTTTTTTTTTTTTTTTTTGTATTTTTAGTAGAGATGGGGTTTCACCATTTTGGCCAGGCTCATCCTGAACTCCTGACCTCGTGATCCACCCGCCTCGGCCTTCGAAAGTGCTGGGATTACTGGCGTGGCCAGAACTGGGTAATTTAAAAACAAAAGAGGTTTAATTGGTTGACGGTTCTATAGGCTGTACATGAAACATGGCTGAGGAAGCCTCAGGAAACTTACAATCATGGCAGAAGGTAAAGGAGAAGTAGGCACATCTTTACATGGCCAGAGCCAGAGGAAGAGGCGGGGGGAGATACTACACACTTTTAAACAACCAGATCCTTTGAGAATTCTATCACAATAACAGCTCCGGGGGATGGTGCTAAACCATTAGAAACCACCTCCATGATCCAATCACTTCCCACCAGGCCCCAGATCCAACACTGGGGATTACAACTGAACATGAGATTTGGGTGGGGCACAGGTCTAAACCATATCACTCCACCATTACACCATTTACCCATGTAACCTGCACATGTATATCTTGAATCTAAAATAAAGTTTAAAAAAAAAGATTCTGCCCTCAAATGCTGACTCCTTTGTGAAACCATCCCTCACACAGTATTGTTTTGAGAGAGGGGAAAAAAGCTCCTTCAATCTTCCTGTTATGTTTTGCACTTCCACACTCACAGGTACATGACTTCACTTTGCAATGTCACTGTCTCTATACATTGCTTTTCACAATTTGCCTGCTTCTTGGAGTCCCAACCCCACAAAACTCATCAAAAGCAAGTATGAGAGGAGGAACTGTCTTTTCTTCTTTGTATCACCTAATTCAGTATCCCACACATAGTGCGTATGCAATATTTCTTGAGTGAATTTAACTATTTGCCTTTTCATTTAAATGTATTATAATTCATCAGAATAAAATCTAAAATACATAACAATTATCAAATCAAACATATGATCAATGATTCATAAAGACACATATCTGAAAAATCAAATTATTTGCAAATTATTGGCTCTTTTTGCAATCAACTCTCTTTTGAGCCACAGGTAATTTTTATTCCTTTACCGCATGGTCTGTAAACATTATTTTCAGAGAGGTAAGACAACCAAACATCATTCCATTTCCTAATCAGCATGAGACAATAGGTTTCTCCTTAGACAAGCAGTGATCCTAAGTTAGCAAAATAAGCAGCAAGGGCAGGGAAAAAGGTAGAGTAGTCAACTATGTCTTTCACTGAAATTAGTATTAGAATACCTTATATTTTGGAGAGCAGAAAATAAGGATTTTTTTTAACTTAAAGGTGGGGGGTTAAAGGTATGATGTGAGTTACAATGAAGACTGGAAGAACCAGACTAAAGGAGGCAAGAACTCATAGTCAAAGATACTAAAGTTCAAGCAAAGGCGGTGGCAGACCCAGACCAGACAGCAATCCCAGAGACAGAGATGGTTATTCAGGTTGGAGCACTTAGAATGTGAGGAATGAGGAAAGCCCTAAGATTCTTTTTTAAAAAAGAACAGAAGGCTAAGCCAAGACTCTAGCAAGGTGGGGGAGAGTCTAAAAGAAGTCTTGTAGCAGAAACACAGAAGACAGTGGAATCTAGCCAAAGAAAGATAGAGCAGGAAGTTCAGCATCTACTATTGTTTGAACGTTCCCTCCAAAATTCAGATCGAAATCTTTTTATAAATTACTCAGTCTGTGGTATTTTGTTATAGCAGCGCAAAGATACAACTGTAGGAGCAACATTTTCAGAAGGTGACAGGAAATGGAATCCAGGGTGCAATTACACAGATTAGATTTATCTGGGAATAGAGACATTCAATGTATGTTATTTAATATGAGAAAAAGTAGCAGAATAGGTACAAATGTAGATAAGCTACTGAATTTTGAGGTAGAAAGAAGAACTTGCCTTGTGATGGCTTTCATTTTCTCAATAAAGACAAGGTCTAAAAGAATGAGGTAGAGGAGAGAGGAAAGGAGAGTTTAAATTAGAGGCTTAAGGAGGGAGGAAAATGTTTGAAATACTGATTTTCAAGAAAAGACATAGTAAAGAATTGTAAGAGTGTTAGCAGTATTTAACGTGCATTTGCAACTGAGATTGTTTCTTTAAAATGAGACTAATCAGGGCCAGGCACACAGGCTCGCGCCTGTAATCTCAACACTTTGGGAGGCCAAGACATGAGGATTGCTTGAGCCCAGGAGTTCAAGACCAGCCTGGGCAAACATAGAAGACCCTGTCCCTACCAAAACCTTAAAAAACTTAGTAGGATGTGGTCATGCACACCTGTGGTCCCAGCTATTCAGGAGGCTGAGGTGGGAGGACTGCTTGAGCCCAGGAGGTCAAGCCTACATTAAGCTAGGATCATGCCACTGCATTTCAGCCTGGGTGACAGGGCAAGATCCTGTCTCAAAAAAAAAATTGAAAATAAAAATAAAGATAAATGAGACTAATCAGCCAAGGTGTCTCCATTTTCCTCCATCTGTGTTTACCTATAAGGTATAAAAAGAGTTGGCCAAGTTGAATTCAACCAGTGTTGGGTTTTGGCAGGTAAGTAAAACAGAAGATTACAGGGGCCAGAAAATAAATGGGCATTTGCAGTGCACTAACTACAATAATGGACCACTCAGTCTAAAGTGAGAAAGGAGAAAAAGAAGACATGAATACTTCACAAATGCATGTCTTAAACCCCAAGTGGTCTGTAAACTCAAGAGCAAAAGCCATGAGTTTTATGCTATGTATATATACCTTACCAAAGAGTAATATAGTTAGTAAAAGCCTTTGCTGACTGATTAAATGAATCTTCTCCATATTCCAGAGCTCCAAATGATACAAACTCATCAGATTTAATTTTTTTAAGTAGCTTTCTAAAGATATGGAAAGAAAAATAAATCTATGGTTGAAACATTTGAGTTCTGAAGAGCAGGTGAATGGGTTCCCATGATATTTCCATATAAACAAAGATTAACTGTAGGACATTAATCAAAAGAGACCACAGCAGTAGAAATTAAACTTAATAACAATTAATTAACTTCATATGGAAAAATAAAACCTAATTAATACAGCGCATTCCCTCCCAGAACAACTGCCCCTGCCCCACAGAATAAAAATCAATGCATTTCCAGACAGTCTCTCAGCAAATACTAACTAGTCAAGAGAGCTGGAACTTTGATACTGCTGCTACCTATAGCCTTTCTTATTAAAGAATTTAAAATAATTCTAGAAAATATGTGACCACCTTTTATGATACTTAATTTATATAAATTACTTAAAGTCTCTCATTTTTGCTACTTTATTCTTTCTCTATTTAGATAATGTCAAGAAAATCCTAGAAAAGACAAAATATGCCTCTAAAAGGTTATGTTCAAATAAAAATTATCACAATATTTTATATGCATAGATTTTCAACTATATGTTTTTAACTATTCTTTTCCCTATGGTCAAAATACATGGTTTAATCAGCTCAGTGAAATAAAGAAAAATTGGGTCCAGATAGCATGTTAAGGAAGAAAAAGAGATAAAACTATGATAACAGAAAAAAGGTTTGGTTCCCAGGCTGTGTTGCTACTCAAAGTCACCAACAGGACAAACCATTAGCAAAGAAATGAAATAACTTATCTGTAATATGAGACTACTAAAGCAGATACTACCTAAGTTTTCTTTCTATTCCAAAAATTCGATTTCATCTAGTGCTTTTGACTTCACTCTTTCAAAGGCCTTTGAGAAGGGAGGGTGCTAAAAGACTCAAACTTTCAATTCATGATATATACTTTCTGTCTCTGGATGACAACTAACAGAAAAATCTAGAAGAAAACAGACAAATATTTCAAAATCAGAAAAAACTAGGTCATCTCTTCTCCATCCTGTGCCACTCTTAGTTCCACATTCACTTCTCTCATAACCATTCTCCATTTCTTTTTTTAAAAGTGAATTGTATTGTGTATATTCGATGTTTACAACATAGTATGAGACACACACAGATAAAATGGTTACAATAGTGAAGCAGATTAACAAGAGTGAAGCAGATTAATATATCTATCATCTCACATAATTATTTTTTGTGTGACAAGAGCAGCTAAAATCTACCTATTTAACAAAAATCCTTAATACAACACAATTTTATTAAGCCTCAGGCCTAGCAGTAGCACCATTTGCCTCCCAGAGAACTATGAGATTAGTGAATCCAGACAGAATTTATTTGGGAAAACAGGGGCTAACAGTTTGCTAATTCAAGACAGAGTTTTTACCTTTATATCCCCATCACCAAATCCAGTGTCAAATACATAGCAGACACCTAATTTAACTCCTCTATATAATTTATTACACCAGTAACTCAAGTGTGGTCATCTGGCATCTTTATAGGAAAGCACAATTTCAGGTACTATCAAGAGCTAATGAATCAAGCTCTGTAAGTGGGGTACAGCACTCTGTTTTAAAACCCCTCCATGTGCGATTCTGATGCACACTCAAGTTTGAGAACCATTGTATTAAACCTCCCAGGAAATAACCTTCTTGTTAATTACAAAAAAGTGCTGGGGTTTTTTTCTCAGCTGCCATCACTTAAAAATGCTTGGACTCACATGATGTTGTCAACTACTTCTGTCTCCAGCGTGCACACAAAGTGAACTTTAGTAAAACCTTTGGAGCCTCAGTTCCCTGGTCTGTGAAGCAGGAATAATACCACACGCTTTCATAAATAAGAGATAGCTTACAGAAAGGCTCCTTTTTTTCCTTTCTTTTCTGTTACCTGTACCAAGTCCCCGCTACTTTACAAAGACAATGGTCCTAAAGAAGACACTCTGGCACTCTTCTGAAAAATGTCACCAGTGCCTCCTACACAGAAAAGCTCTCTAATAAGGTTTTCTTATGGAAAATACCACAGGAGGGAAACGAAGAGTTAAAGAGTCCTTACAGACTCATAAACAGAACAGCAATTCTAAAAAGATGGTTCACAAAGTAGTGGGAAAAGCAATCATTCAAAATTATGCACCTCTGTAACTTAAAAAAAAAAAACCACCATTAAACAGAACATAGGCAACTTTCTCTTAAGTGTCCAAAATAAATCATTAATGATAACTGGAGATAAATAATAGAGATGAGGGGTGGGAGGTGCGGGGGCAGGAGGAATGAAGCTTTTGAAAATGCAAAAGAACTAGAATATATGACCCATATTAAAGTGGTACAATCCAATCCCCTTAGATTTTCTGGGGGCAGCCTCACTGTCAAATTCTTTGTCCCAATGTTGCCACACTATGTGTTCTGATTTGGGGTTCAAAAAATATGGTTAGCGGGGGAAGCAAAAGCAAAAGCGCACTGCTGTGGGTGAGACCTAAAAACTGGGGAGTACTACTTTAAAAAAAAAAAGGTTGAGAACTTTCAGAAGAATTCACTATAAACAATTTCCAACTTTTAGTTCCTCGCTCCCTTTGAATGGAATACTCAAAGGTTTAATTTGACCTCCTTGACAACTAGCCCTTTTTACGGGGATGAAAATAGATCAGTGCATGTGATGTGTCATTACACTCGAATATTTCGCACAGTAACCGCGCCAGAAGCATTCGTTAAATCAGCACTATCAGCTTTAATTCTTACTCCTCCCCGCTGCCATCTAAGATAGGACAGTCCTCTATTTTCGCTATTCTGGAGTAGCCAACATTCCAGTCTGCAGGACTGAAGTGAAATTTAATCGCTCATATCTTTTTAAGGGAACCTTTTACAGCGAACTTGGAAAAGTAATGCCAGCTATACGTTGAATGGCACCATGCTAGGAGTTGTAAAACCACAAACTCAGTGCCTGGCCGTCCGGGAGGTGGAATTCCAACAGCGGCTCCTCATTGCACCAAACTAACAATTTCTCCACACGACAGTGCATCTTAATGGGGATGGTTACTCACTTTTTAAATAGTCAACACCGTCCACTCCAACTCCCAGCCAGACATGACACTTCTACCCCACCCAAGAACGCCAGGGCGAAGGAAGTCTTTTGGGCACCTTAGTGCCTCCTCCTAGCACCAATGACTGACAGTGTCCCCAGGCGCCCAGCGAGGGTCCCAAGCGAGGCCGGGACCCAAAGACTGCCCAAGTCTCCGCGTCCCAGGACGTCCTGAAGTCGCAGCCCCGTGCCCCCGCTCCCCGCCACCGGGCGCACTCCGCCTCCTCCGACTCCTGCGGCCCCTTTCCTTAGTCCAAACCCGCTGTCCCGGCCCCGCGGCCCTCCGGTCCCCTCGACTCTTCCCCAGGCAAACCCGGAACCGGGCGCGGGCTCAGGCCCAAGCCAGGCCGCGGGCTCCCCCAGCGCTCACCCCACCTCCCGAGCCGCCCCGGGACACGCGCCCGGGCGCAGACGGGAAAGCGCGGGGGGCCTGGTCCGGGAGCCCACTTCCCGGCCGGGGCAGGGCAGGACTCACCTTCGTACTGCATATCCACCAGGACTAGCAGGAAGGGGAACACCGAGCCCAGCCGGCTGGTCACGGAGCCGGGGGCCACCATGTCCGAGGGCTCGCCAAGTGAAGAGAAGGAAGAGTGTGTGGCCCACCAGCACGCGCCGGCGCTCTGGCAGCAGTTGCGCCCGCCCCGGTCGGCTCTCGCTCAGGCCTCAGCGGCTCTGGAGCCCAGCAGAGGAAGGCAGCGGTGGGCGGGGCCCGGGCGACGCTACGCCCCGGAGCGCCGCCGCCGTCCAATCGCCTTCTTTCTGGCGGCTTTCCTCCCGGGCTCGCCGGGGTCGTGGTTCGCGCTGATAGGCTGCGGAGGCCGCCGCCCCGCCCCGTCTCTGATAGGATAACGTGGAAGCACGAGACGAGGCTGCGTCTGCCGGTCGCAGAGCTGTCAGCAAGCTCCAAACCGCCGCGGCCGCTCGGAGGGAAGCCGACGGGGAGTCTGTGGCGGTCGCCGAGTCCGCATGCGCAGGCTGCAAAGGCCCTTTTGAGCCGGTCCCGCCGCGCTAGGTTGGCGAGTGGGACAATTTGATCCTTCCGAGGTTCGCCAGCGTGATGTTAGGAGAGGAAAGCGCAGCCGCAGCGTCCGAATGGGAAGGCCAAACACGGTCCCGGGGCGTCTGGAATTGAGGTCTCAAGTGAGCCGGTAAACACCGCCTCCCGCTGAGAGTCCCGGAACAAATACTGTCTGAACTGAGCCGTAAGCAAGAAACGATCAGGAGAAGCTGGGCGTTCATTAGGGCGATCTGATGGTTAGACCATTTCAGGGACAACCAGAGACAAGTGCGTAATTGCTCTAAGGCAGGTAGGTAATTGGCCTGGAAACTTGGGCCCCGCCACCCCGACTTTCAGCAAACCAGCGTGCCCGGGTAAAACAGCGATTGTGGAAAACCCTGTGAAGAAGAGACCAGGAAGGCACTGTGGCTTAAGAGAGCGAGGCGTTCCTGAATGCAGCCAGTGTCAACTGGTAAGCAAAAAACTGTGAGAACGGATCCTGCATCTTGCGCTTACCATGGGAAATTCAAGAGAGATACGAACCTGAGCAAGATGAGGTTGAAGTTACTCAATGCGGCATTAAGCCTGTTCACGGCCACTTCCTCCGGCGTCACCAACACACACACTGTACACCAGCAGTATTTTTACACGGGGTATGTGTGTTAAGTAATATCAAGTGCATACTTATTACTTCACCTGTATTTGCTGCCTTGCTACCATAGAGAAACTCATGAATTATAAATAGCATAGTGAATTTGTGATTCCCTGAAGATATACTAACGAGGACTTTTTAAAAGGCGTCTATTCCGAAGAGAACTAATATGGAGGAAATGGTTTCGAGAAAGAAAAAAGAAAAAACGGAGTCCTTGATTAGTTTTGGGGAAGGCAAAATAATATAATGTGAAGAGTAAAGGATTCAGATCCAGGAAACCCCATAACTTTTATGTAAGTTATCGTCATCTGTAAAGTGGTTAGGATCCTGAAAGTCTCAAAGGTTTGTTTTGAGGTTTCATGAAGCAGATAAATGTTCTTGTAAATTGTAGAATGTTATACCAGTGTTACTCATTATTCTAACAACAGCGGAATAGTGAAGAGAGGCTCCTTCAGAAATTCCTTGGGATTTTTTTTTTTTTTTTGGCTTGTGTTTTTTTATATCACAAGGTAGTGTCTCTGAAAAATGGTAGATGATTTCAATGTCCACAAATATGCAGGTGAAGACATTCAATTGAGGTACTGTACCCAAGGCAGCCAGCAAGATGCTGAACATAGAAAATAACAACTATTTACACAAAATTGTAAACAAAATGCAATATATCTAGACTGTGAGTTATCACCAGTGTGCTGCCTATGACCCTGGTCTTAAGGAAAAAGTAGCAGAGCTGAAGAAGTTCTAAGGATGGAAATTAGAAATTATCAGGGAGATGATAGACTTCGTGTTATAGGAAGCAAAAGTAGCAGGGGTCTTCAATGGTTAGTGATTTTGAGATTAATTACATAACTATGAATTCTGTAATATTAGAACTAAGCTTTACGAAGCATTCCTTGAAAAAAAGATAATTTTATAACAAGGTAACAGTAGACAAAAAAATGTGCAAAACTAAAATTATGTGTATAATGCTTGGGAATGCTTCCTCCAATGTTCATCTAGTCATGGTTTTCACGAATCTCTCTTGCCAATAAAACCAAAGACCAAAGTAATCCAGTGATTGTAAGAAAAGTTACTGTAAATATGTTTGCATTTGTCAGAATTTATGGAGTCTTTTTGAAATTAAACATTAAATCTCTACTGTAATTCATACTATTTGTTAATTATAGTAGTAAAATATTTTTTAAATGGTAACATTTATGATATATCCAAAATTAAGAGTATTACACAATTTTTATTAGGTTGATCTATGTTTATTGACTAGGAAAAACAATGTTGGTAGAGAGGAGTGAACAGATCTAGAACATATTTCGGAGGTAAAGTGGATAAGATTTGCTTAGGAATTAACTATGAGGAGAAATAAATGTTCAGAAACAAGTAGAGCACTTATAAGCACCTTTTTGTGCCAAATTTAAAAAAAAAAAAGTCAGCATTAAGTTAATGCCACCATATACATCCTTCCACATTTATTTTTACAAACTTGTGCTTTTATTTCTAAGAAACAATTCTAGACTGGGCGCGGTGGCTCACACCTGTAATCCTAGCGCTTTGGGAAGCCAGGATGGGAGGATTATTTGAGGCCAGGAGTTCACGACCAGCCTGAGCAACACAGCAAGATCCTGTCTCTGCAAAAAAATTTAAAACTAGCCAGGTGTGGTGGCTCATGCCTGTTGCCCTAACTACTCCGACTGAGGCAGAGGATTGCTTCAACCCAGGAATTTGAGGTTGCAGTGAGCTAAGATCACGTCACTGCACTCCAGACTGAGCAACAGAGTGAGACTTTATCAAAAAAAAAAAAAAGATTTTTAAAATTGAAATTGCTTATTCAAAGAATGTGTTTAAACTTTTAAGACGCATTGTCAGATTATTTTTCCCTAAAGAAGTAATTTCTATTACTATCAGCTGTTTATGTTCCTGCCTACTCACCATCACTAGATATAATTGATTTTCAGTTTTTGCCAATCTGAAGAATAAAATATGACCCTCATATGTCAAATTTATGGTTTATTTTCAAGAATTTTGGGATTCTGATCAAATTTTGGTACTTTCATAAAAATTTGGCCTTTAAATCACATCTTGTCTTCTCTGCTTTCCACCCTCTTTTATGTTGTTTCTTGGCTTCTGGCCACATGACTACAATCTCCGCTTCTGTATTCACATCACCTTCTGTCATTTTTGACCTTCTTGCCTCCGTCTTATAAGGATCCTTGTAATTAATTATATTGTGCCCACTGAGATAATCCAGGATATTCTTCCTACTCAAGTTCCTCAATCACATCTGCAAAAACTGACTTTTGCTATAGAACAATGACAGGAGATTAGAATGTAGATATATTTGGAGGACCATTATTCAGCTTAACACAGTACTTCCCTCTTCACCAGGTGGGGCTCATTTTCCCACCTTCCTTAAGTGTGGGCTGGACTTAGTGACTAAAACTTCCAAAGAACAGAGTGTGGAAAGGGAGGAGGAGAGTAACTTCATAGTACAGAAACCTGGAAACACTATCTTGGCCAGGTGGTCAAAGTTAATATCAAGTCATGTTGATAGCATATACTCCCAATATACTGTGATGAGAAGGGCAATTCACGTGTGTGGTATTCTGAACACCTATAATCCAATCTAGTCTAAACATGAAAAAAAAATCAAACTAAAATTAAAGGACATTCTATAAAACACCTGAACAGTATTCCTCAAAATTATCAATGTCATGGGAAACAAGGAAAGATTGAAATACTGTAACAGACCAGAGGAAACTAAGGAAACTTAACTGATGACTGAATGCAGTGTGCTGTATTAAACTGGATCCTGGAATAGAAAATAGACAGTAGTGGAAAAACTGATATATGAATGGTCTCAAGTTTAATAGTAATGTACCATTATTACTTTCTTAGTTTTGACAGATGTACCATGGTTATGCAAGATGCTAACAATAGGGAAAAATAAGTAAGGGGTATTTGGGACCTCCCTGTACTATCCTTATGCCCTTACTTGAAAATTATTTCAGCAATAGAAGTTTATTTAAAATATTGTGAAGGGCCTGAGTATTTTTAAATCAACTGTGGTGACTCTGTTTTGTGTATTTGTGTCCAAATGAGTTTTTCTGCATCAAATTGTATCTCCTCTCCTTGCAGAAGAAAAAGAATTAGCCCTTTACAGAGATAATAGTTGCCTAAGCCAGCTCTTTTCTCCTCTTTCTGATGTTCTTCTCTTTTTCTCCCACTTTGGAAATTGTAGGTTATTTGATTTTTTCAAATATCTGTTGTTACATATACATTCTAGTTATATTCTAGTCCAAACAATCTAGCAAAATAAAAGAAAAATGCTGTTCACTGTACTTTTTATTTTTAAAATGTGAGTTCATTTAAATAATAGCTTGTATTACTTATGAGCTAAAAGTTTTGAAGTATGATTTAAAGAGTCTTTAACATTACAATTCTGGACTACAAAGTGTAAAAATTGTATTTTAAAAGGTTCATGTACTGTTTCTGATAAACAGATGAATCTTTGATCACTGGAATGTGTTAATACTAATTTAAAGGCAGCTATATATTTTCTGATTTTATAAGAAATTAACCAATACAATATATTTTATATACAATGGGTAAACTCTTCAAAATTTAAGATTTCTTAATTTCTAAATTAAGTGACATAATGACATGTCTTTAACTAGGTTTGATCTTATAAAATTTTTGTAATAACACAAATATAAGGACTTATTATTTTCCAGATTCTCACATCTGAATCCAAACATGTAAATACAATTGTATTAAATATAAATGTTATAAACACAATAATTAAATGAGAGATAATCAAAATGGATTTTGAAAATAACATGAGGAAGACTGAGCAAGATAGCCAAATAGAAGCCTCCACCGATCTCCATCCCCACAGGAACACCAGCTTTGACAACTATTTACACAAAAAAAGCACCTTCATGAGAACCAAAAGTCAGGCGAGCAATCACAGTACCTGGTTTTAACTGCATATTGCTGACAGAGGCGTTGAAGAGAGTAGGAGAGGCAGTCTTGAATTACCAACATCACCCCTCCCCTATCCCCTGGCAGTGACTGTGTGGCACTGAGAGAGAATTTGTACATTTGTGCAAGAGGAAAGGACAGTAATTATGGGCCTTTGCATTGGAATTTTGTGCTGGGAGCATTTGGATCAACTTTAGCCAGAGGGGAATCGTCCATTCCAGCAGTCAGAACTTGAGTTTTGGCAAACCTCACCACCGTGGGCTAAAGAGCTCTAAGGTTTAAAATAAACTTGAAAGGTAACTTAGGCCACAAGCACTGCAACTCCTAGGCAAGTCCTCATGCTGTGCTGGGCTTAGAGCCAATGGACTTGGGGGCCATGTGACCTAGTGAGACACTAGCCAGGGTGGCCAAGGCAGTGTGCTTGTATCACCCCTCCCCCAACTTCAGGCAGTACAGCTAGCAGCTCCAGAATACACATCACCACATGCACTTTCCACTTCAGGAAAGGAGAGAGAAGAGAAAAAACTTGTTTTGCAACTTGGATACCAGCTCAGCCACAATAGGATAGGGCACTGGGCAGGGTCGTGAGGCCCCCATTCCAGGCCCTAGCTCCCAGACAACAACATATCTAGACATACCCTGGGCCAGAGGGGAACCCACTATCTTGAAGGGAAGTACCCAGTCCTGGAAGGATTCATCACCTGCTGATTAAAGGGCCCTTGGGGCCTGAATAATCAGCAGCAGTAACCAGGTAGTACGTGCTGTGGGCCTTGGGTGAGACTCTGAGGTATACTGGCTACAGGCATAATGCAGCATATTCACAGCTATGGGTGGCTATGAGGAAAGACTCCATCTGTTTGAGAAAAGGAGAGGAAGGAATAAAGGAGACTTTCGTATAGCTGAGGTGCCAGCTCAGCTACAGTGGGGAAGTGAACCAAGTGGGCTCTTGGATGGCATTTCTGGCCCTGGGCCAAAGGGGAGCCCACCACCCTGAAAGGTGAGTTCCAGTCATGGCAGCATTGACCACAAGCTGACTACAAAGCCCTTAGATCTTAAGTGAACATCAGCAGAATCATGGCAATACTCCCAGTGGCTTGTGGTGTTGATGGACATGGGGAGAGACTCCTCTGCCTGGTGAAAGGGGAGGGAAGACTAGAAAGGACTTCGTCTTATGGTTTCAATGCTAGCTTACCCTCAGTAGAATAGAGCACCAAGTAGATTTCTAAGGTTTCTGACTCCAGGTTCTGGAGTTACAGCTGCTGACTCCCAAACAGCATCTCTGAACCCACCCAGGGCTCTGGGGAACTTGCCATCCTGAAAAGAAAGACAGAAAACTAGCTGGCTTCACTGCCTGCTAATTGTAGAGCCCTAGGACCTTCAGCTAACATAGGTAGTAGCAGGTAGTGGTTACAGTGGGCCTTCAGCATAACCCATAGCTGTGCTGGCTTTAGGTCTGACCATCCACAGTCCCAGTGATGGTGGCCACAGGGGTACTTGTGTCACCCCTCCCCCAGCTACAGGTAGTGTTGCGGGAAGTCAGGGACCCCGAATGGAGGGACCAGCTGGCGCTGCGGCAGAGGAACATAAATTGTGAAGATTTCATGGACATTTATCAGTTCCCAAATAATACTTTTATAATTTCTTATGCCTGTCTTTAATCTCTTAATCCTGTAACTTCATGAACTGAGGATGTACATCACCTCAGGACCACTGTGATAATTGTGTTAACTGTACAAACTGATTGTAAAACGTGTGTTTGAACGATATGAAATCAGTGCACCTTGAAAAAGAACAGAATAACAGCAATTTTTTGGAAACAAGGGAAGACAACCATAAGGTCTGACTGCCTGTGGGGTCGGGCAAAAACAGCCATATTTTTCTTCTTGCAGAGAGCCTATAAATGGATGTGCAGGTAGGAGAGATATCGCTAAATTCTTTTCTTAGGAAGGAATATTACTATTAATACCCTGGGAAAGGTATGCACTCCTGGGGTGAGGTCTATAAACGGCCACTCTGGGAATGTCTGTCCTATATAATTGAGATAAGGACTGAGATATGCCCTGGTCTCCTGCAGTACCCTCAGGCTTACTAGGATGGGGAAAACCCCAGCCCTGGTAAATTTGTGGTCAGACCGGTTCTCTGCTCTCGAACCGTTTTCTGTTGTTTAAGATGTTTATCAAGACAATACATGCACCGCTGAACATAGACCTTATCAGTAGTTCTCCTTTTTGCCTTTTGAAGCATGTGATCTACTCCCTGTTCTTACACCCCCTCCCCTTTTAAAACCCTTAATAAGAAAACTTGCTGCTTTGAGGCTCAGGGAAGCATCACGGTCCTACCGATATGTGATGTCACCCCCAGTGGCCCAGCTGTAAAATTCCTCTCTTTATACTCTTTATTTCTCAGCTGGCTGACACTTACGGAAAATAGAAATAACCTACATTGAAATATTGGGGGCAGGTTCCCCCGATAAGGTAGCTCAACAGAGAGAGAGAGAGAGAGAGACAGGCTGATTCTGTTTGGGTGAAAATAAGGAAAAAGAACAAGAGTCTTTGCCTCGTAATCCAGAGAATTCTTTCAGGTATTATCCAAGACCACCAAAGCAGTACCTCTATGTGTGTGCAAGAACTACAATGTTACTGCATTTAGGGGCCCACTAGTGCAGATATGGCTGCAGTGACCAAAAACTTAGATCACAACATCCAAGTCCATTTAAATACCTGGAATGTCTTCCCAAGATGGATGAATACAAACAAGCCCCACTGTGAAGACTACAATAAATACCTAACTCTTCAATGCCCAGACACCAACAAACATCCACAAGCACCAATATCATCCAGGAAAACATGACCTCAGCAAACAAACTAAACAAGGTATCAGGGGCAAATCCCAGAGAAAAAGAGATATGTTACCTTTCAGACAGATAATTGAAAATAGCTGTTTGGAGGAAACTCAAAGAAATTCAAGATAATGGAGAGAAGGAACTTAACATCCTATCACATACATTTAACAACAAAATTGAAATAAGTAAAAAGAAGCAGAAATTCTGGAGTTGAAAAATGCAATCGACATACTGAAGGCATCAGCCTCTTAATAACAGAATTGATCAAGCAGAAGAAAATAATAGGTTGAAGACAGGCTGTTTGAAAATACACACTCAGAAGAGACAAAAGAAAAAAGAATAAAAAAGAATGAAGCACACCTACAGGATCTAGATAATAGTTTCAAGGGGGGAATCTAAGAGTTATTGGCCCTAAAGAGATGGTGGCGGGGGTGGGTAGAAAGTTTGTTCTGAGGGATAAAAACAGAACTTCCCAAAACCTACCAAACCTAGACAAAAATATGAATACTGAAGTACAAAAAGATTATAGATCACCAAGCAGATTTAACCCAAAGAAGACTACCTCAAAGCACTTAACAGTGAAACTCCCAATGGTCAAGGATAAACAAAGGATCCCAAAAACAGCAAGGGAAAATAAACAAATAACATACAACTGAGCTTTAATATGTCTGCCAGCAGACTTCTCAGTGGAAACCTTACAGGAAAGGAGAGAGTGACATGACACATTTAAAGTGCTAAAGGAAAAAAAAATTACCCTAGAATAATATATCCAGTGAAAATATCCTTCAACCATAAGGAGAAATAAAGACTTTCCTGGACAAACAAAATCCAAGGGATTTCATGAACACCATACCAGTCCTACAAGAAATGCCAAAGGGAGTACTTTAATCAGAAAGAAAAGGATGTTGATGAGCAAAATAAATCATCTGAAGGTATAAAACTCACTAGTAAGAGTAAGTACACAGAAAAACACAGACTGTTATAATACTGTAACTGGCAAGTGTAAACTGCTGTTCAGTAGAAAGACTAAATAATGAAGCAATAAAACTAATGACTACAACAACTTTTCAAGACATAGTACAGTAAGATACAAATAGAAACAAAAAGTTTAAAAGCTGGGGGATGAAGTTAAGGTGTAGAGTTCTTATTAGTTTTTGCTTAAATGTTTGTTTATGTAAACAGTGTTATTATTAGCTTAAAATAATGGGTTAAAAATAGTAGTTACAAGCCTCATAGTAACCTCAAATCAAAAAACATATAACAGAGATACAAAAAGTAAAAAGCAAGAAATTAAATCATACCACCAGAGGAAATTACCTTCACTGAAAGAAAGACAGGAAGAAAGAAGGAGGAAGAAAAGACCACAAAACAACCAGGAAACATAAAATGGCAGGAGTAAGTTCTTGCATATCAGTAATAACATTGAATGTGAATGGACTAAACTCTTCAATCAAAAGATATTGAGTGACTGAATGGATTAAAAAAGAAAAAAGACACAATGATCTGTTGCCTACAAGAAAAACACTTCACCTGTAAAGTCACACATAGACTGAAAATAAAGGGGTGGAAAAAGATATTTCATGCAAATAAAAACCAAAAAAGAGCAGGAATTGCATTACTTATATCAGACAAAATAGATCTCAAGACAAAAGCCATAAGAGACAAAGAAAGTCACTATATAATGATAAAGGAGTCAACAAGAAGATATAACAATTGTAAATATACATGCACCTCACACTGGAAGACCCAGATATATAAAGCAAATATTATTAGAGCTAACGAGAGAGACAGACCCCAATACAATAATAGCTGGAGACTCAAACACCTCACTTTCAGCACTGGATAGATCTTCCGGACAGAAAATCAACAAAGATACATCAGACTTAATCTGCATCATAGACCAAATAAATGGTCCTAATAGGTATTTACAGAACATGTCATCCAATGGCTGCAGAATACACATTCTATTCCTCAGCACATGGATCATTCTCAAGGATACACCATAAATTTGGTATAAAACAAGTCTTAAAACATTCAAAAAATTGAAATAATATCAAGCATTTTCTCTGACCACAATGGAATAAAATTAGAAATCAATAACAAGAGGAATTTTGGAACCTATACAAACACATGGAAATTAAACAATATGCTCCCAAATGACAAGTGGGTCAATGAAGAGATTAAGAAGAACATTGAAATTTTTCTTGAAACAAACAATAATGAAAACACAACATATCAAAACCTATGGGGTACAGTGATACTAAGAAGGAAGCGTATAGCTGTAAGTGCCTATATCAAAAAAGAAGAAAAACTTCAAATAAACCAACCTAACAATGCATCTTCAAGAACTGGAGAAGCAAGAGCAAACTGAACCCAAAGTTAGTAGAAGAAATGTAAATATTAGAGCAGAAATAAATGAAATTGAAATGAAGAAAGCAACACAAAATATCAACAAAACGAGAAGTTAGTTTTTTTGAAAAGATAAAATTGACAAACCTTTAGCCAGACTAGGAAAAAAGGAGCAAAGACCCAAATAAATAAAACCAGAGATGAAAAATGAGATGTTATAACCAATACTGGGGAAATTCAAAGGATCATTAGTGGGTACCATGAGCAACTATGTGCCAATAAATTAGAAAACCTAAAAGAAATGAAGAAATTTCTACATACATACAACCTACCAAGATTGAACCATGAAGAAAGCTAAAACCTGAACAGACCAATAATAAGTTACAAGATTAAAGCCACAAGAAAAAGCCTCCCAGCAAAGAAAAGCCTGGGGCCTGATGACTTGACTGCTGAATTCTATCAAACATGAAAAGAAGAACTAATACCAATCCTAGTCAAACTGTTCCAAAAAATAGAAGAGGAGGGAATATTTTCAAACTCATTCTGCAAGGATAGTATTACCCTGATACCAAAGCCAGACAAAAACACATTAAAAGAAAACCGGCCGGGCACGGTGGCTCAAACCTGTAATCCCAGCACTTTGGGAGGCCGAGACGGGCGGATCACGAGGTCAGGAGATCGAGACCATCCTGGCTAACATGGTGAAACCCCGTTTCTACTAAAAAAAATACAAAAAAACTAGCCGGGCGAGGTGGCGGGTGCCTGTAGTCCCAGCTACTCAGGAGGCTGAGGCAGGAGAATGGCGTGAACCCGGGAGGCGGAGCTTGCAGTGAGCTGAGATCCTGCCACTGCACTCCAGCCTGGGCGACAGAGCGAGACTCTGTCTCAAAAAAAAAATAAATAAATAAAAAATAAAAGAGGAAAACTACAGGCCAATATCTCTGATTAGTTTCAATGCAAAAATCCTCCACAAAATACTGGCAAACTGAATTCAACAATACATTATAAAGATCATCATGACCAAGTGGCATTTATCCCAGGGATGCAAGGATGGTTCAACATATGCAAATCAATGGGTATGATACAGCATATCAACAGAATAAAGGACAAAAACTGTATGATCATTTCAATTGATGCTGAAAAAGTATTTTATAAAGTTCGACATCCCTTCATGATAAAAACCCTCAGAATACTAAGTATAGAAGGAACATAGCTCAAAATAATAAAAGCCATATATGACAGACCCAAACTAGTATCATACTGAATGTGGAAATACTGAAAGCCTTTCCTCTAAGATCTGGAACACAAGGATGCCCACTGTTGTTCAACATACTACTGAAAATTCTAGCTACAGTAATCAGACAAGAGAAAGAAATAAAGGGCATCCAAATTGGAAAAGAAGTGAAATTATCCTTGTTTTCAGATGATATCCTATATTTTAAAAAACCTAAGGACTCCACCAAGAAACTATTAGAACTGATAAATTCAGTAAAGTAGCAGAATAAAAAATCAACATTCAAAAATAAGTAGCATTTCTAAATGCCAATAGCAAACTGAAAAAGAAAATTTAAAAAATCTTATTTACAATAGCCACAAATAAAATTAAATACCTAGGAATTTGAAGTCAAAGATCACTACAATAAAAACTGTAAAACACTGATGAAATAAATTGAAGAGGAGACACAAGAAATGAAAAGATATTTCATGTTCATGGATTAGAAAAATCAATATTGTAAAAATGTCCATACTACCCAAAGCAGTCTGCAGATTCAATGCAATCCCTATCAAATTACCAATGACATCCTTCACATAAATAGAAGAAAAAAATCTAAAATTTATATGGAATCACAAAATATCAGAATAGCCAAAGCTATCCTAAGCAAAAACAATGACACTGGAGGAATCACATTACCTGACTTCAAATTATACTACAGAGCTATAGGAACCAGCATGGCATTGGCATAAAAACAGACACCTAGACCAATGGAACAGAATAGAGAGGCCAGAAACAAATCCATGCATGTATAGTGAACTCGTTTTTGACAAAAGTGCCAAGAACATACACTGGGGAAAAGACAGTCTCTTCAATAAATGATGCTGAGAAAACCGGATATCCTTATGCAGAAGAATGAAACTTGACTATTATCACTTGCCTTATACAAAAATCAAACCAAAATGGATTAAAGACTTAAATGTAAGACCTTAAACTATGAAACTACTATAAGAAAACACAGGAGAAACTCTTCAGGACACTGATCTGGGCAAAATTTATTGAGTAATACCCCACAAGCACAGGCAACCAAAGCAACAATGGACAAGTTGGATCATATCAGGTTTAAAAAACTTATGCAGAGGAAACAATTAACAAAGTGAAGATACAACCACAGAATGGGAGAAAATATTTACAAACTATTCATCTGACAAGGAATTAAAAAGCAGAATATATAAGGAACTCAAACTACTCAAAAGGGAAAAATCTAATAATCCAATATAAAAATGGGCAAAAGATTTGAATAGACATTTCTCAAAAGAAGACATACAAATGGCAAGCAGGCATATGAAAATGTGCTCAACAGCACTGAATATCAGAGAAATGCAAATCAAAACTACAATGATATATCATCTCATCCCAGTTAAAATGGCTTTTACCCAAAAGTCAGGCAATAATAAATACTGGCAAGGATGTAAAGAAAAGGGAACCCTCATACACTGTTGGTGGGAATGTAAATTAATGCAATCACTACTGAGAACAGTGCATATGATGGATCTAGGTTGTACACTCCTTATGAGAATCTAATTAATGCTTGATAATCTGAGATGGAACAGTTTCATCCCCAAACCATGCCCTCCCCTTGGAAAAATTGTCTTCCACGATACTGATTCCTGGTGCCAAAAAGTTTGGGGACCCAAATCACAAATGCAAAGTTTTTGAAATAGAAACAAACTTAAGTGTTTTTTAGGAATAGAGTATTACAATGTAATCTGGGGGACAGTTGTGTAACATGATGTCAGGAGGTAGGCAGCAACTAGATCGCGTAGTGCCTCTAAAGCTGTTAAAAGGGGGTTTTAATCTTATTCTGTTGAAAACGGGAATCCACCAGAGAGTTTTAAGCAAAGGGCTAACAGATTTAGGGTTTTTTATTTTCATTTTTTCCTAACAAAGAAAACTGCAGACCCAGTTTATTGCAACGGAAAATTCTAACATTTTTATTTAGGAAGAATTAATACAAATCCAACATAAACTTTTAAGGAAGAATGGATACAAATCCTACATAAACTTTTCCAGAAGCAGAAGATAAATTGTTTGCCAACTTATTTTATGAGTTCAGCATTACCTTGATACTGAAACCAGCCAAGGACATTACAAGAAAACTACAGATCACTATACCTCATGAACCTATATTCAAAAATCCTTAACAAATATTATCAAATCAAACCCAGCAATACATTAAAATGATAACACCTCACGATCAAGTGGGGTTTATCGTAGGAATATAAGGCCAGGTTTTTTTATTTTTAAATTTTTGGGTATATCAGATTTAGTTGTAAAGGCATCATTCTGGCTGCTGTGTGGAAAATGGATTGTAGAAGGATAAGCAGTGTGCCCAGATAGGAGTTGGAGTGCTATTGCAGTAGTCCCGATAAAAGATGATGATGTCTCAAATTGTGTGGGGTAACAGCAGAGATGGAAGTGGAGAGAAGCAAGCAGATTTGACAGGTATTATGGTGGTAATAAATGGGATAGATGGGGATGGGAACAAGTGAGGAATCAGAAATAATTCCTAGATTTGGTTCAAGTAACTAACAGGTGTCATTTCCTGACATGAGGAGGTGTAAAGAAGGACAGAGGAGCTATTTCGGAGGATGAAAATCAAGTTCCTTTTTAGTCATGTTATACTTGAAATGCCTCTTGGATATCAAAGCAGATATGTCAAAAAGACAACTGGATTTTTTTGTTTCCTTCCTTCTTTCCTTCCTTCCTTCCTTCCTTCCTTCCTTCCTTCCTTTCCTTCTCTCTCTTTCTTTTTTTCTTTCTTTCTTTCCTTCTCTTCTTTCTTTCTTTCTTTCTTTCTTTCTTCCTTTCTTCCTTTCTTTCTTTCTTTTTCTTTCTTTCTCTCTTTCTCTTTCTTTCTTCTTTTTTTTCTTTTTGTAATGGAGACGAGTCTCGCTCTGTTGCCCAGGCTGGAGTGCAGGGGTGCAATCTCAGCTCACTGCAACCTCCTCCAGGGCTAAAGCAATTCTCCTACCTCAGCCTCCTGAGTAGCTGGGATTACAGGTGCATGCCACCACACCCAGCTAATTTTTTGTATTTTAGTAAAGACAGGATTTCACTATGTTGCCCAGGTTGGTGTCAAACTCCTGAGTTCAGGCAATCCACCCACCTCGGCCTCCCAAAGTGCTAGGATTATTGGTGTGAGACACCTCACCTGGCTGACAACTGGATTTTTGAGTGTGGATTTCAGAGAACAGAATGGGCTGGAACTCAATGAATTTGGGAGTCATGTGATTGGATGAGATTACTGGAAGAGAATGTGTGAAGAATGCCCAGGACAGAGCCCTGAGACATCACACATTTGAAAGTATACTGAGGGAGGAGGAGACTGCAGACTTGGCCAAAATGTAGCAGGGAAACCAGGAGAGTGCAGTACCATAGAATATAAGAAGAAAGCAGTTCAAGAAGGAGGAGTGAATGAGTGAGTGTATTAATCTGTTCTTGCATAGCTATAAAGAAATACCTGAGACTGGCTAATTTATGTACAAAACAGGTTTAATTGACTCATGCTGTATTAGTCCATTTTCACGCTGCTGATAAAGACATACTCGAGACTGGGCAATTTACACAAAAGAAGACTTACAGTTCCACGTGGCTGGGGAGGCCTCACAATCATGGCAGAAAGTGAAAGGCAAGGAGGAGCAAGTCACATCTCATGTGGATGGTGGCAGGCAAGAAGAGAGCTTGTGCTGAGAAACTCCCATTTTTAAAACCATCAGATCTCGTGAGACCCATTCACTATCACAAGAACAGCACCGAAAAGACCTGCCTCCATGATTTAGTCATCTCCCATTGGGTCCCTCCCACAACGTGTGGGAATTATGGGAGCTATAAGATGAGATTTGGTTGGGACACAGAGCCAAACCATATCACATGGCTTCACAGGCTGTACGGGAAGCATGACGCTGGCATCTTCTCGGCTTCTGGGGAGGTCTCAGGAAACTTGCAATCATGGTGGAAGGCAAAGGGGGAGCCAGCACTTCACATGGTCAGAGCAGGAGGAATAGGGAGAGGGGGAAAGTGCTACACACTTTTAAACAACCAGATCTTGTGAGAACTCTATCATGAGAACAGCGCTAGGAGGATGGTGCTAAACTACCTCCTATGGGAGAAACCCACTCCCATGATCCAATCACCTCCCACCAGGCCCCACTTCCAACACTGGGGATTACAATTCGGCACGAGATTTGGGTGGGGACACAGATCCAAAGCATATCACTGAGTAAGATGAGAATTAAGCATTGACCTCTGGGTCAGTAACCTTGATAGAGCAGTTTTAGGGGAGGACTGAGAGGAAAAGTCAAATAAGAGTTGATGGAGGCCGGGCGCGGTGGCTCAAGCCTGTAATCCCAGCACTTTGGGAGGCCGAGACGGGTGGATCACGAGGTCAGGAGATCGAGACCATCCTGGCTAATACGGTGAAACCCCGTCTCTACTAAAAATACAAAAAACTAGCCGGGCGAGGTGGCGGGCGCCTGTAGTCCCAGCTACTTGGGAGGCTGAGGCAGGAGAATGGCGTAAACCCGGGAGGCGGAGCTTGCAGTGAGCTGAGATCCGGCCACTGCACTCCAGTCTGGGCGACAGACCGAGACTCCATCTCAAAAAAAAAAAAAAAAAAGAGTTGATGGAAGACTAAATGAGAGGTGATAAAGTACACACAGCAAATACAGACAACCCAAGAAGTATTTTTAACAACTGTACATTCAAAATTGGTTAGGATAGTAAATTTTTTGTATTTTTACCATAAATTTTTTAAAATTATAGTACAAATAGCAAAATAGTGATAACTGTGTGTTGGAAAATTTTCATAATAAAGTAATAAAGTTGTATTGTTGTTGTTGTTTGTTGTTTGTTGTTTAAAAGAGTATTGCCTAAAAGGCAGCAAGGCAATAGGGCTCTACTCAGGGAAGGGTGAGGGTCAAGAAAAGGTGGTTTTTAAAAAAATTTTTTAATGGTAAGAGATTAGATAGTCTATTTGACAATGGCAATGATCTAATAGGGAACCTTAGTGTTGCAGGATGAAGACAGCAACTTTGAGAGACAGTTCTTGAGAAGTGGAGATGCAATATAATCCAGAGAATATTGGAACTCACTTTTAAGGGTTATCCATCTAGTCCCAGCCGGAGCAATGACTCCAGACCTTTTGTTCAAGCTATTTCTACAGCTATAGCACAGAAGAAAAAAAAAAAAAAAAGAACATGGAAAATGCAAAATGCATACCTATAACCACCAGGGGTCACTGAAGGCTAATTCTGCTTTTGGATTAGGCGAAACCTAAACAGATAGTTTTAAAAATAGGAATGTCATAGTTAATTTCATGAAATTACTGAATCATGTAATTGAAATGCTATAGATTTTGTTTCCTTGTTCTTAAAATAATAATGCCATAATGAAATGTATAGTTTTGAGAACATAGAAAATATATAAAAATAAATTTTAATAGAAAAAAATCACTTTGTTGTAAATTGTTAAACAGCTAAAAGCTAATCTAGACATCGTCAAACAAAGTTTATTTCACTACCATACCACTAAACAGAACTCTAGCATGTAAGTTTTCTTTTAAATTGGTGACTCCGTTTCTTCATGTTTTAAGTATAACAAACCATACTGAAAACAGATACTAAAACTAGAGGAAAATATAATTAAAGTTTTATATTCTGTTATGGAAAAAAAGAAAGGATACTGATATATCGGATTTCTCCAGGGATTATGCTATTTTTCCTAGTGGAATAAATAATGCTTTATTTTATCAGATTATCTTCAGTTAATTATAAAAGTATAGCCTAAAATGTTTTTGATAGCTATTTAGGCTCTGAAAGGATCAACTGGCAAGAGGGCACAAAAGGTTCACTTGTTGGACCTCTGTTACAAATTCATAGCAATATGTAAAGTAAAATGAAAAAAACAAACAAAAGGACCTAGCTAGAGTCTAAGCCAAGATAAATATTTCTATAGGCTAGAAACAGAAACAAACAAACAAACAACAAACAAACAAAAAAACACACTAGTCATGTGCAAGCAGAAGCCACGGGAAAGCTGGTGTATGACTTGGATCCAGAAAGGCACCAAAAGTAATCATGTTCTCCTTTCTGCTTGACACCTTCATCAGCACAGCCCTATTATGGCTGCGTGTTTACTTGGAATTGTAGAAACCTAGGAAGGGGGAATCAACCTGCTCTTGACTGGTTCTTCAGTATCAGCCTGGAAGCACCATTATAAGATAGGAGAGAGTGAGTATAGAGAGAAAGAAAAGTGGGAAAACAAAAATGAAAATAAACAAAAACATACCTTTCGACTCAAAATGATACTGCAAAATAACATTTCAAAACATATCAAGAACTCTAATGCTAAGAAAGACAAGCAGCAAACCAATTGAACCTGAACTCACTAAGATGAAATTAATTGTATAGACTAGGGATGCTGACAGACATAGACAAAGAAATAACATCTGTAAATACAAGAAAGAAGTATGGAACAAAGCCTGTATAAACACAGTAAGAACAGGTAGATGTAAAAAATAATTAACATCCTAGGGCTGCCATAGTAAATTACCACAAACAGTTTAAATAAATTTATTGTCTCATAGTTCTGGAAACTAGAAGTCCAAAATCAAGATACTCATAGGCTCTGGAAAAAAAACCCTTCATTGTCTCTTCCTAGTTTCAGGTGGTTCCTGACAATCCTTGGCGTTCTTTAGCTTGTAGCTGCATCACTCTAATCTCTTCTTCCATCTTTGCATGATGTTCTTCCTAATGTGTCTGTCTGTGTGTCCTCTCTTTTTCTGATAAGAATACCAGTCATTAGATTTAGGGGCTACCTAACACAGTATGATCTCCTCACAGTCCTTAACTAAGTACATCTACAAAGGCCCTATTTCCAAATAAAGTCACATACTGATGTTCTCTGATGTTCTGGGTGGACATGAATGAGAGAAGGGGAAAATACTATTCTACCCACCGCAATAATTAATAAATAATCTTGGAAATTTAAAAAGTTAGTACCTAAAATTCAGAAAAATTATTTAAAAGAACCTAATAGTTGGGATAAATGCTAAAACACAAAGTGAGAGAAGTAATAATTGGAAGAAAAAAATTTGTTTTTAACATATCACTATTAAAAACTCTTTAGACCAAGTTCATACAAAAATTTTAGTAAGAATTAGAATATCCTTAGAGAGTCCTAGAAAATTTGAACCCAAATTTAATAAGCTTTCTCTAATGCTTTATCTAACAGTTATATGTGTAGATAAGGAAAGAGAGATGATAATCATCTGCCTAGGAAATAGGAAACATTTTTTTTCCAGTACTTATGGAACATTTACAAAATCTACCAAATACTAGTTCACAGAGGATTTTTAGAAAATTCTAAGAATGGTTATCATATGTTCTATGTTCTTTGACCATAATACATAAATTGGAAGTCAACAATAATCAAATTCTTCCAATACAAGGTATGGAAAGTAAAAATGTATTTCTGGCCGGGTATGGGGGCTCAAGCCTGATCCCAGCACTTTGGGAGGCCAAGGCGGGTGGATCACCTGAGGTCAGGAGTTTGAGACCAGCCTGGTCAAGATGATGAAATCCCGTCTCTACTAAAAATACAAAAATTAGCTGGGCATGGTGGCACATGCCTGTAATTCCAGCTACTCAGGAGACTGAGGCAGGAGAATCGCTTGAACCTGGGAGGCGGAGGTTGTGGTGAGCCAATATCACCCCATTGCACTCCAGCCTGGGTGACAGAGTGAGACTCTGTCTCAAATAAATAATGTATTTCTAAATTACTCATAACAAAGACATAATCCTCCCCAAAATCCTAAATTATGCAAAACTAGATCATAATGAAGATGCTGCATTATCATAATTTGTAGAATGCATCTAAAGCAGTACTTAGGGGGAAACTCAGAGCCTTAAATGCTTTCATTTAAAAACCAAAATAAGGAAGAAGGAGGAAAACAAACAAATTATGAATTTATCTCAAGATGCTAGAAACACTACAGAGCAAGAGTAAAAAAGAAGAAGGGAATAAATAATAAAAAATGAGCAGAAATTACTGATTGGGGGTAGGAAGGTATGAAGCATCTAAGCCATGAAAGCTAGATATGAAGCAACTAAACCAAAAAGCTAGTTACTGGTAGAAATTATAAAATAGACAAAAATGGCCAGGTGCAGCGATTCACACCTGTAAACCCAGCACTTTGGGAGGCCGAAGCAGGCAGATCACCCGAGGCCAGGAGTTCTAGACCAGCCTGGCCAACATGGTGAGACCCCGTCTTTACTAAAAACAAAAAAAATTAGCAGGGTGTGATGGCACGCGCTTGTAGTCCCAGCTACTTGGGAGACTGAGGCAGGAGAATCCCTTGAACCCGGGAGGTGGAGGTTGCAGTGAGCCGAGATATTGCCACTGCATTCCAGCCTGGACAGCAGAACAAGACTATTGCCACTGCACTCCAGCCTGGATGACAGAACGATACTCTGTCTCAAAAAAATAAAATAAAATAGACAAAAATGTAGCCACCTTAAAAAAGAGAAAAGGCATATATTAGAATTTTAAAGAGGTATACAACTACAAATATGGTAGAGATGTTTTAATGTATAAGACATTCAATGTTTTTATGCCAATAAATTTTAAAATGGAGAGGAAAAGAAAAACAGAGTGCCTGGATAAGCCAATAGCTATTAAAAAAATAAATGAGACAATGGGATTTTCTAAATATACAATCATGTCACTGGCCATCAGAGAAATGCAAATCAAAACCACAATGAGATACCATCTCACACCAGTTAGAATGGCGATCATTAAAAAGTCAGGAAACAACAGGTGCTGGAGAGGATATGGAGAAATAGGAACACTTTTACACTGTTGGTGGGATTGTAAACTAGTTCAACCATTGTGGAAAACAGTATGGCGATTCCTCAAGGATCTAGAACTAGATGTACCATATGACCCAGCCATCCCATTACTGAGTATATACCCAAAGGATTATAAATCATGCTGCTATAAAGACACATGCACACGTATGTTTATTGCGGCATTATTCACAATAGCAAAGACTTGGAATCAACCCAAATGTCCATCAGTGACAGACTGGATTAAGAAAATGTGGCATATATACACCATGGAATACTATGCAGCCATAAAAAAGGATGAGTTTGTGTCCTTTGTAGGGACATGGATGCAGCTGGAAACCATCATTCTTAGCAAAGTATCACAAGAACAGAAAACCAAACACCGCATGTTCTCACTCATAGGTGGGAACTGAACAATGAGATCACCTGGACTCGGGAAGGGGAACATCACACACCGGGGCCTATCATGGGGAGGGGGGAGGGGGGAGGGATTGCATTGGGAATTATACCTGATGTAAATGACGAGTTGATGGGTGCTGACGAGTTGATGGGTGCAGCACAGCAACATGGCACAAGTATACATATGTAACAAACCTGCACGTTATGCACATGTACCCTAGAACTTAAAGTATAATAATAATAAAAACATTTTGAACAATCTAACCAAATAAATATTATTTAAACAGTAAAAAATAAAATAAAATAAAAATTAAAAAAAATAAAAAAAATAAAAATAAATGAGTAATTATACATATTCTTTAAAAAACCACTTGACCCAGACGGATTTGTCAGCCCTGTATTATATAATGTATTTCAGAGAATTTTTAAAAAGAAGAAAATCTCTCCAACTCATGTTAGAAAGTTTGATGCTACAACTGAAACAAAAGAAAAATTTTCACCAAATTATGTGAATAAAGTAACCTTAAATAGAATATTTCCAAATCAAACTCAGCAGTGAAAAAGAAGATGAAGATAACAAAGAAGACTTTATCCAGGAATACAAGGATAGATTGATATCAAAACACCTTTTAATTAACCATATCAAATTAACAAGTAGATAAAAAAAATCATCATTCCAACAGATTCGATACAGCCTTAGATCAAATACAGCACTCATTCATGTTTAAAAGAAAGAAATCTCAGCAAAAGATGGAAGGAAACTACTTTAACTTGGTAAGTGGTATTTATCCAATTTCTATTTTGAGGATGGCGGTATCAAGTTGTCACTGACCACAGGTTCATAAACTGTCATTTAATAGAAACTAGCATGAGGCTGAGAAAGTTTCCCTGACAAGGCTTTATTGGGGTTTATACTCCAGCACAAGAGATACAGTACAGGAAGAAGAAATTATCCGGGGGGCTCCCCGAGGGCGGGTCTTTTTGGTGCTTTAAGAAGGGTGACATGAATAAGCATGAGGTATGTGAATGTCATTGCATATGCAGGGTTGAGCATGCAGGGTGTGCAGGTGCAGTGAGAAATCATGTTAGTACATACATTGCATGATCAAAAAAAATGGTGGATAAGCCCCACCTTGGGCAGAGATTTTAGTATTATAATGAGGTGAGGGGTCAGGATCAGTCATTTTTCTGGTCTTGTGTGCATGCCACGGATAGGGTTAAGTGTCTTGAGTAAGATTTGTGGTGGAATGCTGCTTATCTTAGTTTCTTCAACATCTCCCAGTCAGAGGATATAATGCCAGTGGAGGTGGTGGTGCAAAGTCTGGTAGTCAGCAGACATAGAAAAAAAATGTGTTAGCGGGGATGAGGGCTGGGTCTCATGCTATTCTGTCTCAAAGTCAGCATTTCTTGTTTTCTTTCTTGGAAATTACCCAAAGCAACAATGTAATGAAAAGGGGGAAAGCAAATTACAAAATATAGGAAACTGTTGAAACTCAAATCCCAAAGTAAGTGGGAGGGATGACAAACAGTACAGGAATCAGAAGAGAATGCCTGCTAGTGTACACCTCAAAAAAATGTGGGAAGATACTCCTCCAAGATTAGAGACATATCCTGTGGCGTAAAACCCCAATACCATGTTTGCAGCAAGAACAATGAGATGTGCTGGTTGGTGACAGAAGCTACTCACTTTTGTTCCAAGAGGCAAAAGATATGGGCCTGTGATAAAGTTTGGCTGTGTCCCCACCCAAATCTCACCTCGAATTGTAATCCCCATAATCAAGGGAGGGACCTGGTGAGAGGTGATTGGATCATGTGTCCAGTTTCCCCTATGATGTTCTCATGATAGTGAGTGAATGAATTCTCAAGAGATCTGGCTGTTTGATGAGTGTGGGGCTCTTCTGCCTTCTTGCACTCCTTCTCTCTCCTGCCGCCTTGTGAAAAAGATGCTTGCTTCCTCTTTGCCTTCCACCATGATTGTAAGTTTCCTGAGGCCTTCCCAGCCATATGGAACTGTGAGTCAACTAAACCTCTTTCCTTTATAAATTACCCAGTCTCATGGAAGTTCTTAATAATGGTGTGAGAGCAGACTAATACAGCCTGAAAGGCAATACATTTATTATTTCCAGGAAGCAATTTGTCCCTTTGGCAGAGGGAAGATAAACTTTACGTGGGGAGCAGTCTTACAGCTACTTGTCTCCTTTTGTACAGAAGAAATAAAAACAAAAGAATTAATTAAAAAATACGGGCCATAAGAAAAGTTATAGCTAGTGCGGAACACAGGAACACAGCCCCAATCTCTTCCACTATACTGTTAAAATCATTAACTGGGGCTGGGCTTGGGGGCTCACGCCTGTAATCCCAGGACTTTCGGAGGCCAAGGCAGGTGGATCATTTGAGGTCAGGAGTTCAAGGCCAGCTTGGCCAACATGGTGAGACCCTGTCTCTACTAAAAATACAAAAATTAGCCGGGCATGGTGGCGCGCATCTGTAATCCCAGATACTTGAAAGGCTGAGGTAGGAGAATTGCTTGAACCTGGGAGTCAGGAGGCAGAGGTTGCAGTTAGCCAAGATCATGCCACTGAACAAAGTAAGACTCTGTCTCAAAAAAAAAAAAAAAATCATTAATTGGAAGGCCATTAGAAGGAGGAGACTCCAGCACTACCTACAGAAACTGAAACCCAACTCAGTGGAAGCAGTAAACTGAAGTAAGTTTAACCAATCAGAAACCACCAACTAACCTCTAATTTGAGACTTCCTGCTGGAATGATCCAAATAAGGCTACTACTCCCCTTAAACCAGCTGAATATTTTCTTTGCCTTACTTCTACTTTCCCCTTATAAAATCCTTCTCCACCTACCCTTCTTTGGAGCACCCCCAAACTACTTGCCTCTGGAGCTCCCCAATTCATGAATCACTATTCAAATAAACACTTTAAAATTATAATTTGCCTATTTTTATCTTTAAACAATGCAAACTTCCTGCAAAAGCCCTGCTTATGTTGCATTGTACAAATTTTGATAAGTTGTATTTTCATTTAGTTCAAAATGTTTGTAAAGTCTTTCTGAGATTTCTTCTTTGATCTATGTATTATATAGAATTATATTGTTTAATCTCCAAATATTTGGGGATTTACCAGTTACTTTTCTGCTATTAATTTCTAGTTTAATTCCATTGTAGTCTGACAACCTACTTTGTATGAGTTCTATTATTTTACCTTTGTTAAGGTGTGTTCGAAGGCTCATAATATCTATCATGGTGAACATTCCATGTGAACTTGCAAAGAATATGTGATCTGCTGTTATTAGATGGAATATCCTATAAACATCAATTAGATCAAGTTGGTCAATAGTGCCTTTCAGGTCAATTATGACATTACTGATTTTCTTCCTGCTTGATTTATCAGTTGTTAAAAGGAAGGTGTTGAAGTCTCCAACTATAATAGTGATTTTGTCTATTTCTCTTGCAATTCTATCCATCCTCAGGTATTTGACATTCTGTTCTCATGTACATAGATGTTAAGATTGTTATGTCTTTTGCAAACATTGATCCCTTTATTATTGTGTGGTACCCCTCTTTATCCCTGATAATTTTTCTTGTTCTGAAGTCGGCTTTCTCTGAAATTAATATATCCACTCCAGATTTCTTTTGATTAGCGTTAGCACAGTATATCTGTTTCCATCCCTTAGCTTTTAATCTATCTGAGTCTTCATATATAAAGTGGATTTCTTATACATAACATCTTGTTGGATCTTGTATTTTAATCCACTCTTAAAATCTGTCTTTTAATTGGTTTATTTATGTATTGAACCATTCATATTTAAAGTGATTATTGATATAGCTGTGTTAATATTTTCCATGTTTGTAACTGTTTCTTAATCCTCAAATTGGATTAAACAATAAAGTAGTGTATTATCTCACTTAACTGGAAGTCCAAATGTAGGACAGACTTCAGACACAATATGATCTTCTACTCAATGTCATTAATCACCTAGGTTCTTTCCATTTTTCTTCTCTGTCATTGTTGTCAGTTTCATAATTTAATATATGTCCATGAGGAATGCCATCCCCTTAGATGTGGTGATTTTATGCAATGCATTATCTGAATATATGCAGGACCCTCTTCTATGGCTATCTGAATTACTGCAACTACCTTGATTTCTTAATGGGCCATGAAATGTAAAAAAATTTTTTTCCATCTTTTCCTTTTTCCTTTTCTGTTGCTTGTAGGGTGTGTTAATGTGGCTAAATTTACCGCTGAGGCTATAGATTTAAGAAACAAGACATAATTAAAAAGGAACTAGAGGTAAAAATAGACATAATCCAGAAATTGCTATTTCACGAGTCTTCCTGGCATTGTGTCATTGTGTCATGATAGTGGGAGGTGCTGTTGGGTAACCTCTCAGTGTGGCATAGGGCAAGTCTGCATAAGGTATTTACTTTTTACTAACAGGATATTTTTTGAATTGTTACTATGATTTGAATATGCTACCTCCAAAATTCAGGTGTTACCAATTGTAATAGTATTAAGAGATGGGGCCTGTAAGAGGTGATTTGGCCATAAGGGTTCCTCCTTTTATGGATGGGATTAAGGCCCTTATAAAGAGGCTTCACAAAGCATTTGGTTCTCTTGTCCTTCCAGCTTTTCTACCATGGGAAGATGCAGTGTTTTTCCCCTCCAAGGATTCAGCCGCAAGGCTTCACCTTGGAAGCAGAGATTAGAACTTCACCAGAAAATGGAACATGCCAGCACCTTGATCTTGAACTTCCCAGCCTCCAGAACCGAGAGAAAATAAATTTTACATCATAGCAGCAGAAACAAACTAAGACAGCCTCCTTCAGCAGCTTCACAGAACCTTGGATGCCTCCTGGCCCAGGAGCCAGTGGGGATACCTGGCCATTCCTGGGAGGGGGAGAAAGGATGCATGGAGGAAGAGGAGGCAGCCACCTGGCTCAGAGAACACTAAGCAGCAAAATATTGAAAGAGTTGTAGTGCTTCTCTTAACTGCTTCTATTAAAATGCAAGAGGAGAGAAATGATTTCAAGATAAAATTTGTGATTTAAAGATAAAATTTATAATTAAAAGTGAAGCAGAACGTAAAGATTTGGAAAATTCACAGCCTGAGCATATAAAGATTTGAAAAATGTGTAGGAGAGAAAACCAAGAGAATGGCCAAGTGACTGTTGATAGGGAGATTAGTATGGATACAAGGAAGCCAGGTGCTTTTCATCAAGACAATGGGAGAGTGACCCCAAAGACAATTCAGAGATCTTTGAGGCTGCCATGCCCATCTCAGGCCTAGAGTGCCAGGGCCTTGAGAGAAGAATAGTTTTGCAGGGCTCAGGGGTTCATGGAAACTTGGGGCTCACTGCCCAGGGCTGCCTTGGGTCTCTGCACTCTGCATTCTGGGGCAGCACTCCTCAGCTTTCCCAGCTGTGGCTCAGGCAGGCCCAGGTGTGGCTCAGGCCACCATCTTGGAAGGCATAGCCATATACACCGTGGCTGCATCCAGGTGGTGCTAATTCTGCAGACTTGCAGAGTGCAAGAGCTGTGGAAGCATTAGTGGCCTCCACCTAGAATTCAAAGGATAACCGTTGGGGCCCAGGCAGAGACTTGCTCTAGGGGCAGGGACACTGCAGAGAATCCCCACTAGAGCAGGCCTTAGTGAAGCCATGGGGACAGGGTCTCTGCCTCAGAGACCCCAGACCTATAGAAATGCCAGCATGCAATGCCAACCTGTGAGAGCCACAGGTACCCAACACCAACCTGTGACAACTGCTCCATGGGCTGTGCCCAGCAAAGCTGTAGGGGTGGGGTACCTTGGGGCCTTGGGGACCTTAACCTCTGCCCCGCTGTGTTCAGAAGGCAGGACATGAAGTAAGGGAAGGTTGTTCTTAGGCCTGAAGATTTGGTGTTGTTTGCCTTGTCGAGTTTTGGAGTCGCTTGGAATCTGTTACTCCTTTCTGCTTCCCTATTTCTCTCTTTTGAAATGGGAATGTTCATCCCATGCCTAAATACACCATTGTACTTTGAAAGCCCTTGGCTTGTTTGATTTCATAGATTCACAGCTGGAGGGAATTTGTCTCAGGATGAATCATACCCTGACTCTTACCCACATCTGATTTAAAAGAGACTCTGGATTTTAGACTTTTGAGCTGACGCTGGAATAAGTTAAGACTTTTGGGGCTACTGGGAGAGAAGACATGTATTTTGTATGTGAGAAGGATATGAAATTTGGGGGCCATGCCGGGCGCGGTGGCTCAAGCCTGTAATCCCAGCACTTTGGGAGGCCGAGACGGGCGGATCACGAGGTCAGGAGATCGAGACCATCCTGGCTAACACGGTGAAACCCCGTCTCTATTAAGAAATACAAAAAACTAGCCGGGCGAGGTGGCGGGCGCCTGTAGTCCCAGCTACTCGGGAGGCTGAGGCCGGAGAATGGCGTGAACCCGGGAGGCAGAGCTTGCAGTGAGCTGAGATCCGGTCACTGCACTCCAGCCTGGGCGACAGAGCGAGACTCGGTCTCAAAAAAAAAAAAAAAAAAAAAAAAAAAAGAAATTTGGGGGCCACAGCAGAATGCTATGGTTCAAATGTGTCCCTTCCAAAATTCAGGTGTTGGCAATGTGATGGTATTAAGAGGCAGGGCCTTTAAGAGGCAATTAGGCCATCAAGATGCCTCCCTCATTAATGGGATTAGGCCCTTATAAAAGAGGCTTCACAAAGCATTCCGCTCACTTGCTCTTTCACTCTCTCTTGCCCTTCAGCTTTCTGCCATGTGAGGACACTACAAGAAGGCCCTCATCAGTAACTCAAACCTGCGAGAGCCTTGATCTTGGACTTCCCAGCCCCCAGAAGTATGATAAAATAAATTTCTATTCTTATAAATTACGCAGTCTCAAGTATTTTGTTGTAGTGGCACAAAACAGACTAAGACATATCAACGGAAAGAAGAATATGAGGCTGTGTAGGTGCTAAGCAGCCAAGGAAGTGGATTTAATGGACGTTGCATTTGTCTTGTTTTCATATTTCTCTATATAGGTGCCTTCCTTTGCTACAGTGTTTTTCATGTAATTATGGTGGAGTTGTAATTTACACCCTGCCTTTAGCCAAACCACTTGGTTGGGCATGTGACTAAGTCAACTAGAATCTTTCTCACAGGAATTTATTTACTTACCTATTTATTTTTGAGATGGAGTCTCACTCTGTCACCCAGGCTGGAATGCAGTGATGTAATCTTGGTTCACTGCAGTCTCTGTCTCCTGGGTCCAAGTGATTCTCCTCCCTCAGCCTCCTGAGTAGCTGTGACTACAGGCATGGGACACTATGCCTGGCTAATTTTTGTGTTTCTAGTACAGACAAGGTTTCGCCATGTTGACCAGGCTGGTCTCGAACTCCAGACCTCAGGTGATCCACCTATCTCGACCTCCCAAAGTGCTGGAATTACAGGCATGAATCACTGTGCCCGACACTCTCAGGAATTTAATTGTTAGAGTGGCAATGGACGCAACTGAAGTTGAATTATCACAAGAACAGTGTCCTGTAATCCACAGAACAATCATGAGATGTGGGAGGTTCTAATGGCAGTTAAAATTTGATTTTTCTGCATAAAAGAGAACATTCAGATAAATGTCTTGAAAAGGTTTCTTACCTGGAAGAGATGTCTAGATGTAGGCAGTTCAAGATTGATATGACCCCTTTACAACATCATTCTGCCTTCCCATCCTTAGTATGTGAGTCTGACTTTCAGGTTCCAAGTGTGAAATAAAATAAAATCTTGGGACCCCAAACTCACTATGCCAAAGGAGAGTTGAGCTTGACAACTGAGTTGGGGCAATACTACCTACCATTTTGTTTCCAAACAGATGGTTGTAATTTCACAATTCCATGCCAGAGCCTTTTACATAAGTCAGGTTCCCACAATAATAGAAGGCCATACACCTTCCCAGATGGCTTCCCTTACAAATTACAAAGAAATTCCCTGCAAGCCCCTAGATCTTTCAGGATACATTTCTCCCTACAAACCAGCCCTAAAATCTGTTAAATCTCACAGTGACTGGTGTGAGATGGTATCTCATTGTTTTGATTTGCATTTCTTTGATGATTTGTGATATTGAGCATTTTTTCACACATATGTTGGCCACTTGTATGTGTTCCTTTGAGAAGTGTCTGTTCATGTCCTTTTCCATCAGTCAGAATGGCAATTATTAAAAAGTCAAAAAACAACAGATGTTGGCGAGGCTTCAGAGAAAAGGGAATGCTCATACACTGTTGGTGGAAATACAAACTTATCCCGGCCCGCGGGATCGTCGAAGCAGGCCCTGGAGGAGGGAGTGGGAATTTGGGGGACAAGAGACACGAGAAATGGAGACAAGACAGTGCTCTGATCAAGTCTCGTTTAATGGCGGTAATGCAATGCCTTATATACACTTGGAGGGGAAGGGGTTGGGCCAGAGGCGGAGATGATCTCATCGCGGAGGGTGTGGCTAGGTAGGTATTGGTTTCTCTGGTCGGAGGTCATGTTGCGCCTGCACTGTCAGTTGGTAATTTTCCCGGGGGCAGGATGGTGCCTGTGCTACAAAGTAACAATTTTCGCCTCGCGGGAGGGGGGGAAAACAGGTGAAGAAAAAACAGGAAGAGAGCCATCTTTTATGAGGTGTTGATACAAAAGAGAAACAACAAATCTAGGGAGGAGGTAGAAGGTGGAAAGGAATAGAGCTCGGGCGTTTAATCATTAATTATTATTTGCTATGGCCGGGGCGCGCAGCTCCGGACACAAACTAGTTCAGCCACTGTGGAAAGCAGTTTGGAGATTTCTCAAAGAACTTAAAATAGAACTACCATTCAACCCAGCATTCCCACTACCTGGTATATACCCAAATGAAAATAATTCATTCTATCAAATAGACACATACACCCATATGTTCATCACAGCACTATTCACTATAGCAAGGGCATGGAATCAAACAAAGTGGATTGGATTTTAAAAATGTGGTATAGGCTGTTCTGCCTATGGAGTAGCCTTTTTTATTCCTTCACTTTCTTAATAAACTTGGTTCCTATTTTTTTTTTTTTTTTTTTTGAGACAGAGTCTCCCTCTCTTGTCCAAGCTAGAGTGCAATGGTATGCTCTCAGCTCACTGCAGCCTCCGCCTCCCAGGTTCAAGTGATTATCCTGCCTCAGCCTCCTGAGTAGCTGTAATTACAGGTGTGCACCACCATGCCTGGCTAATTTTTGTATTTTTAGTAGAGACGGGGTTTCACCATGTTGCCCAGGCTGGTCTCAAACTGTTGATCTAAGGTGATCCACCCACCTTGGCCTCCCAAAGTGCTGGGATTACAGGTTTGAGCCACTGCGCCTGGCCTATTATTCTTTAAACCATGTATATAATACCAAGGTTAGGTATCTGAACTGGGAATATGAGGCAAAATAATATGTATTGAATCAGACAACACATGTGATTTCTGCCCTTCTTCATTTATCACCTTCACACTAAAGGACATTAGCCAGGTAATATCAGTAACTATTTTCAAATGACAGAAACAGAAACAACCATTTGAAATAAATTCAGCTACAATGCTTTTGTTTACTTACTGTACAAAATGATTAATGTTCACCAATATTATTATTTCATTCTTTAGGATCATTTCTGTCTTCAAAAAGCAAATATTTATTTGAGGACTTACTAAATGCTCAAAATACTGGAATACTTGAGGCTCTTACAGTCTGATGGACGAGACAGATACCTTAATCATTAAAAAACATGTTTGATGTGACAATTGGTGTAAGTGGTTTGTGCATAGATCAAGAAGGCATCACGGCTGCTAAGTCATGCCAAAGTCAGTTGGTTCTTCTCATTCCAGTTCTACACCTGTAGGGTAATATACTGATAGTGGGGATGGGAAATACATGTAACTCAAATGGTATATCAACAAATAATATTAATTAAGCAATCCTCTCTCACACACACACACACAGCTATGGAGTTCACAAAAACCGGATTTTTCAGAGCAATGTCCCTATCTACCTCATATTGTCTGAAATTTCTTTTCTTTCTTT
Organism: Theropithecus gelada; assembly: GCF_003255815.1. NCBI lineage: Eukaryota > Metazoa > Chordata > Mammalia > Primates > Cercopithecidae > Theropithecus > Theropithecus gelada. The sequence goes on along the minus strand of NC_037685.1, from coordinate 34,862,430 downwards.
TTTTTTTTTTCCTGGAGTGCAGTGCTGCGATCCCGGCTCACTGCAAGCTCCGCCTCCCAGGGTCACGCCATTCTCCTGCCTCAGCCTCCCGAGTAGCCCGGACTACAGGTGCCCGCCACCCCCCTTCTGCTAATGTTTTGTATTTTTAATGGAGACGGGGTTTCACCGTGTTAGTCAGGATGGTCTCGATCTCCTGACCTCGTGATCCACCTGCCTTGGTCTCCCAAAGTGCTGGGATTACAGGCGTGAGTCACCGCGCCCGGCCTATTGTCTGAAATTTCTATCTAGAAATCTTTCCCCATAGTACTTAGAGGATTTTCATAGAGATCTTGAATTTTCTATCAAAATAATTTTAAAATTAGACCAATTTAAAATCCCAGCATGGTCATCCTAGGCCTTATGGCTTCAAATAAAACTAAAGCAAGGAATTCAACATAAATACATATTTAGCTGTTGCTATGTTTGAAGCCTTGTGCTAAAGTATGGTTCAAACTTGATTCTGTCAGGGAGAAGCACAAGGAAAAGCCCTTTTACAACGGCATATTGGTCCAGTAAAAGTTCTGCAACTACTCCTTTCTAATTTAAATATATATATATATATATCTGCAGTAGACACTCAGGTTTTGCTAAAGGTGCCCTCATTATTTCTCCAGATGGTATATACATACGTTCTGGGTTACTTGTTTCTTAAAACTACTAACTTTTGTCCCACGTGTTCCAATTTTAGGTTAAATAAATAAGCACACTACCCCGGACCCACATCTCCTGTAATTCGCAGTGCCTAACTTTCTACCAAGAAAGATCTGTGCCTTTCATCCTGAAATGGGCATAACGGAAAGAGACGCAGAAATCTACGTGGATTTAAATCCTAGAGTGCTTTGGAGAAAAGTCCCTAATCTCGGTTTTCCACGTCACTCAAATGCAGGGCCACACTAGATGGCCTTTTCAAGGTCCTTTGCATCTGCAGACTTCCGCGGTTAAAACGCATCTCTCCTTGGAAGATAATTCACCTGAAGCTCCTCGGGGAAATTAGCTTGTTGAGGGCCAGGCCAACCACCGGGTAGGAGCGAATCTGGTTTCTTTTTGAAAAGCCTTCCTAGGGTGAGCATCCAGCTCCAGCAACAGGGCGCGACCCCGCACCACGTGTCTGCGCCAGCTGCGGGATTGGCTGAGCGCATTTTAGCGCTGCAGTCTAGACGCTCGCAGTCCCGCCCAGCTGCCAGAGGAGCCGGGACACCGAGGGAAGAGGCCGGAGGGAGATCGCGGAGGGGAGGGGGCGGGAGGGGGGTGGGGGATCCCGAGTAGTCAGTGGTCCGGAATCTGGAAGGCCCTGGAGCGGCGCCAGGCGACCCGCCTCGCCACAACTTGCCCAGACGAGACACGTTTCATCCTGCGCCCTGCAAGAAGGAGCCGGCCCGCCTCTCTCCGCTCTGCTGTTCCTCCGCGTCAGCAGCGACCCTGGGGTCTGGGTCCCCTGTGTCGCCCCCGCCTGCCTGCAGCGCCCGGCACCCGCCCTGGAGCGCGCAGCTGCGGTGAGCCGAGACCAGGGATGCTCCAGACGCACGCAGGAGGCGGTGGCGGACGGGGTATCCCGATAACCGCGAAGCCGGCCCTCCTGCCTCTCCCGGCTGCGAGCCGAGCTGCTGCAGATCCAGCTGGCGTAGCCGCCGCAGCCCCCACTGCCTGTTTGCCTTCCAAGGAAGGGCGCCGAGGTTCCCCCAGAACCCGCGTCTCTAGGCCTTTGCCTACCCGTTCGGCTGCCCGGCGGTGCCATGCGCCTGGGACCTGAGGCGCCGCGCGAGGCTGGGGGCCCTGCCCGGGATGGGGGAGGGAGGGAACGGGAAAGCGTGCCCCCTTCTTTCCTGTTCCGGCCATCTTGTGACCGAGATCCACGCAAGGGGGAAGAGGTGGCCAACCGCACGGCTCCCCACGATGGAATGCGGCGGCCAACGGAGATAGGCGCCTCGGGCCCGCGGATCTCTGCGCCCAGATCTCAGCGGGGGCGCGTGGGCCACCCCCACGTTCATCTCCGAAGCCCTTGGCCCAAATCATGGGTTAATCCTTATAACAGGCCAGGGGCAGCAAAAATAAAAGGGATAAGGGGCCAGGAGCTGAGTTTCCTTAACTAAGTGCCCAAGTCATTCGATCGTTCTTCATTCACGTGTCCATTCAGCAAATTCTGAATGCCTTCTCCGTGCCTGTCCTTTGCTAGGTGCTAGGGATATATACTTGAGCAAGAGCGACCACAGCTCTTGTTCCCGCTGATCTTGCAGCCCAGTGGATGGAGCCTAGAGTCTACAGATCTGCCAGGTCGGTGTCTTGATGCTCTTAAACAGATGGGGGAAGCTGAGTCTTAGGGCTGACAATTTGTTCTAGATCAGGCAGCAAGTAAATGACAGAATCAAACTTTGAAACTAATTATGTCTTTAGCACTTTTTATGCCTGGTTGCAGGGAATCGTTCTTTTTTTTCTAAAGGCCAATTAAAAAATACTTGGAAGTATGGTTTATTTGAAACCATATGAAGTGCGTGTTTTATTTCCTGGATGTTTTTGCATGGGTTTATTTCTAGTTAACAATATCTTGAAAGTGCTAAATATATTTGATATTGCAACTTTGCTTCCAGTTACTCTGAATTGTATTTTCCTTTCTTCTGTTCACATATTTGGATGTTAGGAAAGAAAAAAATTTCCTGATGTCTGGTCCAAGCAGGAATACCCCGGTGGATTGGGGAATGTCTGGCTTTTCCTCAGCTTATTGATCTCTGTGGTAACCACTGGAGGCCCCCAGAAGACCTGCACAAATGAGAGGCCTGAAGTCTACAAGTTGCTGCTAGAAATATTTTAGCCTCTCCAAAACCCAGAATGCAGCCCCGATCCAAGTTTGTCAGGTAAATACAATGGCCCTGTAAAACTTGTTGGTAAAGCCGAGGGCTAAAATCCCCCTCCATCTGTTTCTACCTTCAGCATTTTGAGAATGTATCCTTTTGGAAAGGCGGGTGAAGTATTACATATTTTGGGGAGTTTTTTGGTTTGTACTTTTTATTAAAATGTTATATTTAGGCTGCTGACCTACAAAGAAAGATTCCGTTTAAAAAGCAACTTGGGTGTCAGAAATCTAGAAAGCCTGCCATCAAATATGATTAACTACAAATTTCATTTAAAAAACAACTTTACTGAGATATAATAAAAAACCCACCCTTAATTTTAAGGATACAATTCGGTGAATTTGGTCAAGTGTATATTGCTGTGTAATCAACACCTCAATCAAAATGAAAAACATTTCTGTTATGCCAAAAGCTTCCTCATGCCCTTTTGCAACGAGTCCTCCTCTATCACGTTTAATTATGTATATATTTATTGCTTACTGTTTTCTAAATTGTGTGTAAAAGATGAATATGAATAGATACTTCTTTTTTTTTTTTTTCCTATTAATGATGGAATGATTAGGTATGTCTAATATCAAAGCCTAAGGCCAGGGCTACAGTAAATAAATAACCAGGGGATGGCAGTTAAGACCAAAGGTTCCCAGGGATGTGGCTCCCCACGCCTGCCTTAGGGACATGGAGTGTCCACCCCAAAGGCCAGGGAGGGTGGCGCTCTGGGGAGCCGGCACCCAGGAGGTACCCTCTTCGGGTGAACAGCTGTATCCACTTGGGCTCGTCCAAGAGGTCTTCTCTGGTCCCGCAGGGTTCTGGGTGCACGCTGAGGGCGCGCGGGCGGACGCGCCCTTTGCTCCAGGTCCCGACCTGGGGGCTGCCATAGCAACGTCCTGGACACCCAGACCTTAGGCCGCCGCCGCCGCGGAAGCAAGGAACCCGGCCTTCTCCCGCTCCTGAGGGCTGTGGCGGCGGCGGCCGGGGAGGCGGCCCAGGCTGGGTAGAGACCGCCCAGCTCCTCCTATGCAAGCTGAGGCAGCGGATTGGCTTTCAAGTATGGTAAGAGGCGGGAGGCCGGGGCTCCCCCGACGGGGACGCGGGGCTGGGGAGAACCGGGGCTTCCCCGGACCCCCAGCTCCCCAGCCTGCCCGCCCCCCATCCCCGCCTCCCGCCGCGCTCTCTTTGTGCCCCCCGCAGCCCTTCCAGAAGCATGTCTACTACCCGCTCACCAGCGGCCCAGAGGGGCCCGACGTCGCTGTGGCCGCCGCCGCGGGTGCGGCCTCCATGGCCTGTGCGCCCCCCAGCGCGGCTTCGGGGCCCCAGCCCTTCTTCCAGTTCAGGCCGCGGCTGGAGAGTGTGGACTGGCGGCGCCTGAGCGCCATCGACGTGGACAAGGTGGCGGGGGCCGTGGACGTGCTGACCCTGCAGGAGAACATCATGAACATCACCTTCTGCAAGCTGGAGGACGAGAAGTGCCCACACTGTCAGTCGGGGGTGGACCCGGTGCTGCTGAAGCTCATCCGTCTGGCGCAGTTCACCATCGAGTACTTGCTGCACTCACAAGAGTTCCTCACCTCGCAGCTGCACACCCTGGAGGAGCGGCTGCGCCTGAGCCACTGCGAGGGCGAGCAGAGCAAGAAGCTGCTCACCAAGCAGGTGGGGGAGATCAAGATGCTCAAGGAAGAGTGCAAACGCAGGAAGAAGATGATCTCCACCCAGCAGCTGATGATCGAGGCCAAAGCCAACTATTACCAGGTGGGCAGCTGCGTGTGAGCACAGTTCATAATCCGGTAAACAACTCAGTTCCCATTTGATAGGCCTGTCCTGTATCACCACTCTTTCTTCTTAAAGATTTATATTGTATATCAGAAGACACAGTCTATTTAAGTAAAAACAGTAATTTTAACTAGCAAATGTCATGGTTCGTTACCTTCTGCAGACGACCAGAGGATTAATAATTAAACAACAAATGTCGTCTGTGGTGCTTTATGGAAGTTATCTAAATACTGGTTGTTGAAACACTTTCCTCCTCCGAATCAACCTAATCATGAAAAAACAATATACAAATTGCTGTTGAAGTCAGTCCCCAAACAATGCAGAATGTTTAAATTTGTAGGGTCTTTTTCTCATTTTTATAAATTTTAAAATATTTTCAAACTCACAGAAAAGTTGCCAGGAGACTGTAAAGAATTTTCATATATATGCCCTTCACCCAGATTCCCCCATTATTAACATTTGCCACAGTTCCTCTATTTCTGTATACGTATTGTTATTACTTTTGAACCATTTCACAGTGAGTTGCAGATCCTAAATATTTTGATGTGTATATTGTCTAAGAACAAGGACATTCACTTACATAACATTATTTAAAGAATAAAGTATTTTTATCTTCTGGTCTTAATCTTCTACTGTTTTGGGTTAGATATTGAGTCCAAGATAAATATTGCAATTTTTGAGTATAACATAAACTAATGTATTTTTTTTATTGACTAGTTGGAGGAAGTGCAGAAGGTATAAACAATGATTGAGAAAGATATCAAAGTAAGCAACAGATTAACAAGATTGATGTCATGCCCTTACTTTCTAGTCCTTTTGGCTAACTATGGCTTAAAAAGCCTCACTGGATTTAGTAATAGTGGAGCCAATGCATGAATGCTGGAGAGAACTGGGTGCAGGGCAGAGAAAATGGTGCAGTTAATATTGCTCAGAACTGACCCAGCAGGAGCGTTGAGTGTTCTTAAGATAGGGGAACAGTGGCGGGGTGTGGTGGCTCATGCCTGTAATCCCAGCACTTTGGGAGGCTGAGGCAGGTGGATCACGAGGTCAGGAGATTGAGACCTGAGACCATCCTGGCCAACATGGTGAAACCCCATGTCTACTAAAAATACAAAAATTAGCTGGGCGTGGTGGTACGTGCCTATAGTCCCAGCTACTTGGGAGGCTGAGGCAGGAGAATCGCTTAAACCCAGGAGGCGGAGGTTGCAGTGAGCCAAGATTGTGCCACTGCACTCCAGCCTGGCAACAGATTGAGACTCCACATCAAACAAACAAACAAACAAAAGGGAACAGTTAATATTATTAGAAGGACTTAGTGTTTGGTCTTGGGTAGACAACCCTGAGGTATAATCTTCAAATGACACTGGGCGTTGCTAATTGCTTATTTCATAAATGCTGCTTAAAAAGTAAATATTTTCAAATAGTGCTAAGATGGTCTTTTTCTTGTGCAACAAATAGAATGGATTATATTTAAACATTTTTTAAAGGTTTATTATACTCCAGCTTTAGCAGCTATCTAGTGAAATCTTAAAACCTCTAACATACAGAAATTGTATGTTTATAAACTTTTTTTTCTTTTTGGGGGGTTACTATAGAAGTAGCTGTTATAAGAGAAGATTTTCTTTCTCTCTTTTGAGATGGAGTCTCACTCTGTCGCCCAGGCTGGAGTGCAGGGGCGTGATCTCGGTTCACTGCAGCCTCTGTCTCCCAGGTTCAAGCGATTCTCCCACCTCAGCTTCCCAAGTAGCTGGGGCTACCGGTGTGCACCACCACGCCTGGCTGATTTTTGTATTTTTAGTAGAGACAAGGTTTCACCGTGTTGGCCAGGTTGGTCTTGAACTCCTGACCTCAAGTGATCCACCCACCTCAGCCTCCCAAAGTGCTGAGATTACAGACGTGAGCCACCACACCCAGCCTAAGAGAAGATTTTCAAATGTGAATGATAAGTAACAATTAAAAGGTAATGACTCAATTTATCAAATGAGTGACACCTACTACTTTTTCAGCTACCAGACCTTGGCAAGTTGCTCAACCTCTCTGTGCCTCAGTTTCTACTCTGTGAAATGGGAATATTAATTGTACCTACCATATAGCAGTTGTTGATGGGGGTTGAATGACTTAGTGCATGGACTGTGCTTAGAGCAGTGCTTGGCATGTAGTTACTGTTTTAGTTAATACCTGGTAATGAGGGAAAAACGTTTTGTGACATGACAAATACCAAAGCTGACTTATTACAAAATGTGAACAATCATATGACTGCTATCATGTGAGTTTTTCTTTCTTGCCTTATACAGAAAATCCAAAGGCCAGACTCCTTGTTCTGACACAATGATTGGGTCCACTGCATTATCAGTTTTACCTTTGAGAAATTGTGGTCTCATTCTCATTCTCATACCACTTCGCTTTGTCTCCATTCCCTTTGCTTTAAGAAGTCGTAAGAACTGAGTAGCTGAGACAAAGAAAATTAAAGATGCCTGTTCTTAGAGACTTGAACACACACACAGACAGACAGAAACACACATGCATGCACCCTGAGTTTTTTCCCCTATGGGGGGTGTGTGTGTGTGTGTGTGTGTTGTGTATAAGGGGGGTAGTGATGGCAATGTGTAAGGTCTTTTTCCTCAAAATTTTATTAAAAAAAATTAAAACACGGAAAAATTAAAATGACAATATAGTGAATACCCATATATGGGAGATTTTAAAAGAAAAACCTCATTGATTTTCAAATAAAAATTAGTATTGAAATATTATAAACATACAAAAAGTGCATAGACTAATGTAAGACACACCATATACCCACCTCTTAGATTTAACTCAGGTTAGGCGAGGTGCAGTGGCTCACGCCTGTAATCCCAGCACTTTGGGACAAATACCAGGCAGATCACCTGAGGTCAGGAGTTTAAGACAAGCCTGGCCAACATGGTGAAACTCCGTCTCTACTAAAAATACAAAAATTAGCCAGGCGTGGTGGTGTGCACCTGTAATCCCAGCTACTCGGGAGGCTGAAGCTGGAGAATCACTTAAACCCGGGAGGTGGAGGTTGCAGTGAGCTGGGATCGCGCCATTGCACTCCAGCCTGGTTACAAGAGCGAAACTCCATCTCAAAAAAAAAAAAAGATTTAACTCAGGTTAGCATTTTGCTATATTTCCAAGATAGCAAATGTTTAAAGAGTTTTAAACATCTTAGAAATAAATAATTTTCCCTTCCTGCATTCCCAGAGGAAATCTTTGTTTGACTATATCCTTCCTATTTATGTTTATGAATGTGTAAAATATTTTTATGAACATATGTATTCTTAAGACAGTATTTTTAAGTTTGAAAATTTTCTATAAATGATATTATAGATCTGTACTAATCTGCCAAGGCTGCCATAAAAATCACACAGGTTAGATGGTTTAAACAACAGAAATGTATTTTCCCACAGTTCTGGAGGCTGGAAGTCGAAGATCAAGATCAAGGTGTCAACAGGGATGGTTCCTGGTGAGGCCTCTCTTCCTGGCTTGTAAACAGCCACCTTCTTGCTATGTCCTCATCAGCTGGCCTTTTCTGTGTTTGGGGGGGGGAGAGAGAGAGAGAGAGAGAGAGAGAGATCGTTAATGTCTCTCTCTCTTTTTCTTTTTTTAAAGTGAAGGGGTCTTGCTATGTGCCCAGGCTGGCCTTGAACTCCTAGGCTCAAATGTTCCTTCCGCCTTAGCCTTGCGAGTAGCTGGGACTACAGGTGTGAGCCACTGCGCCGTATTTACCCTAAAAAGATTTGCCCCTTCTCCACCTCACGCCCTCCCCAACCCTGCCTTATGACCTCATGTAACCTTAACCTTAATTATCTCATTAAAGGCCGCATCTCCAAACACAGTCACAGTGAGAATCAGGGCTTCTCTCCCGTTTCTAGAGGTACACTATCCAGGCTGGTAACATTCACATTCTCTTACTCAACCATAATGTCTTAACTTGTTTTTTCTTCATTGGTTTTATATTTATGTGCTCAAAGTCCTTTCACCTCAACATCTCCATTCTTGAGTTTCTCATTTTGAATTATCTCTTAATTCATAAGATTGTCAAAATGATTTTTCTTACCCAGAAGGCCGAAGAGTGCTGCATTTCTTCAACTCTGTCAACTTTGAAAGACATATTGGATGAAGAATATTCTTAGTTACACTTTCCCTCTGAACTTTTTAGATGTGATTCCTTTGTCTTCTGGCAGTCAATGTTGCTGTGAGAAGTATGAGGGTGGCTTAAAGCTTTTCTTCTTGTGAGTGACTTGCTTTTTCTGCCTGCATGACTGAAGAGTCCTTTCTTTCTGCTTGAAGCCTTGTAGCTTTCTAGGGTATGTCTTGGTGTTGAGTGTTCTGTATCAGTTTTCCCTACAACCTGGTGAACTCTTAATCTGCAGATTCAGCTTTCACTGCACTTCAGGGAAACTCTCTTGTATTTAGTCTTTAAATTTTTTTTCATTTTTGGCTTCTCTACTTCTGGGAAACCAGTTACCTGTATGTAGTATTGGTTTTGTCCATCAGTGCTCCATACCCTTTGGTTTCTTTCTCATTGCTTTAATCCTTTCCTTCTAATCTGCATTCACTATGGTAAATTATCTCAGCCTTTCCTTTAGTGAGCAATTCAGTTTTCAACAGTGTCTCTTTTATTCCTTGCTTTTTCTTTTTTTTTTTTTTTTTTGAGTTAAGGTCTCATTTTGTCACCCTGGCCCGAGTGCAGTGGTGCAATCTTGTCTTACTGCAATTTCTGCCTCCCAGGTTCAAGCAATTCTCTGGCCTCAGTCTCCCGAGTGGCTGGGATCACAGGCATGTGCTACCATGCCTGGCTAATTTCTGTATTTTTAGTAGAGACAGGGTTTCGCCATGTTGGCCAGGCTGGTCTCGAACTCCTGACCTCAGGTGATCCACCTGCCTTGGCCTCCCAAAGTGCTGGCATTACAGGTGTGAGCCACTGCACCTGGCCCTATTCCTTGCTTTTTCTTATTTATTTGTTCTGCAATGATGTTTCAACTCTTTTTTTGTTTTGTTTTGTATTTTATCTTTCTTTTTCAACTCATTCTGGTTTTTAAAAAAATCATATTTTTATAGAATGTATGCTACTCTTATGTTCTGTGGTGTGAATAGATTGTGAAGAGCATCTTTAGATTCCTTCCTTAATTTATAGATCCCCACAGTAAGCTTTATCTTTGCATGCCATGTTTTTCCCTCCCTCCCTCCCTCCCTCCTTTTTTCCCCTCCTCCCTTTGACACGGTGGTGTGTTTGCATCCTCTCCATCATCACTGTGCATTTCTCTCATCTTACACTTACATGGGCGGCCCTGCTGAAGCATTCTACTTGCCCGGATAGAATGGCCATATTGCAGTTTGAAGGCTGGATGGTCTCTGTCTCTGTTAGGAACAGGATCGTTAGAACACCTTCTGGCAATATGTGAACACTGGGGTGGGGTGGGGTGGGGAGAGAGGGAGGCATGGCTTCCTGTTCCTTTCCTTTCTCCAGTGCTGTACACAGCCCGAAAGCCTATATGACTTACATCAGAGCCGATGTGAGGGGTCCCTAAAGTCCTATAGGTGAACCAAAGCTGTCATGAGCCCAGGATTTTGAAGAGATGTTTTAGGGATTCTCTGAGATGCAATACCAAGAAATATACCAGAATATGACCAGGCACCGTGGCTCACGCTTGTAATTCCAGCACTTTGGGAGGCCAAGGTGGGTGGATCATTTGAGGTTGAGAGTTCGTGACCAGCCTGGCCAACATGGTGAAACTCCATCTCTACTAAAAATACAAAAATTAGCTGGGAGTGGTGACAGGCACCTGTAATCTCAGCTACTCAGGAGGCTGTGGCAGGAGAATCTCTTGAACTTGGGAGGTTAAAGCTGCAGTGAGCCATGATTGCGCCACTGCACTCCAGCCTAGGTGACAGAGGGAGACACTTAAAAAAAAAAAAAAAAAAAGAAAAGGAAATATACAGAATGTTAGTTTTAGAAACCAAAGCCTGAAGTCTGGATGCAGTTACACTGATTAAGAGTAAGGCAGCATGGTGAACAAAAGAACATGTTCAGTGACCCAATGGGCATGAAAACAGCAAAATCCAAATGGAGAGAAACTCTGCAGGACAAGCTTCAGCCTCTTCAGCAAAAGGACAGCAAGGAAAAAAAAAGAGGTAGAGGAGAAACCTATAGACTAAAAGAGTGTTAAGAGACATAACCATCAGTTACAGGATAGGGATAGGGCCTTATTTGGATCCAGTTATTAATAATTATTCCAAAACAAACCGAGTATTTTTTCTATGACACTATGTGAAGTATTAGGGGAAAATCATCAGATTAACGAAAATTAAAAATTATCCAAATAGTTGAATATTTGTTTTTTTTAAAAGGATTTAATTTTTATACTTTATAAGGTGGAATAATGGTGTTATGATTTGTGTTAAAGTCCTATCTTCCTTTTAGAGATACATTCTGAAATATTTACAAATGAAATATATAATATCCAGGATTTACTTCAGAGTAATCCAGGAGTGAGGATATAGATGAAACAAATGGGATTTTTGCTTAAAAGTTGAATCAGTGTTAAAGTAGAAAAACAGAGGTATTTGAGGAATTGACTTCTTTTTTCTCAGAAAATTTATTTTAATAGGTTATACTTCAAGCTTTTGTTTGTTCATGTATTAAGGCTGTGCTCTGGGGATAAAGCTATAGATAAATTAGAGGCCCTGCCCTCAGAAGGCTATATTCTAGAACCTAGAGGGACTGAGCTGGAGACAATAAACAAGTACATAAACATGAAAATATTAGCCAGTGAGATGTATGAGGATGAAAATAAGACTATGTGATGTGACAGAGACTGTGACAGGCAGGAGGATCTTGAAGGAGGACCTTGTTGAGGACATGCCATCATCCCTAGCATGGAAGATGCTTGATGAATGACATCTTGAATGTCAGGAGAAGGTGCCAGCCATGGAAGGAGAGTCTGGATAAGATCAGGCAGGGGCAACAGTGAGTGCAAAGGCTCTGAGACTGGCGTGCCTACAGGACAGAAAGAAGGCTGGTGTGGCTGGAGTGGCAGGGGCAGGTTGTTGTTGATAGAGTAGAAGCTGTCAGTCTAACAAGAGCGGCATCAGAGGCTCCAGAAAGCAGCAGAAGGACTCTAACTGTTAAGAGGTGGTTTTCACTGTCTTGTGTTCAGTTTGGGAGGAATGCCCTGGTTTTATTTTTATTTATTTACTTATATTTTTACTTTTCGTAGAGATGGGCTCTTGCCATGTTGCCCAGGCTGGTCTTGAACTCCTGGCTCAAGTGACCCCCCCAGCTGCCTTCAGTCTCCTAAGTGCTGGGATTATATGCATGAGCCACTGCGCCCAGCCTGGTTTCATCTCTCTCTTTTTAGTCATGCTTTCAGTATCTCTTGCCAGGATGGTATTGTTCAGCAAGAAAGCGCCCAAGAGGTAGTGCTTCAGGTACCTGAATTTTTTTTTTTTTTTTTTTTTTTTGAGATGGAGTCTCACTCTGTTGCCCAGGCTGGAGTGCAGTGGTACAATCTCAGCTCACTGCAGCCTCTGCCTCTCGGGTTCAAGTGATTCTCTTACCTCAGTCTCTCTAGTAGCTGGGACTATAGGCACACGCCACTATACCTAATTTTGTATTTTTTTGTGGAGATGGGGTTTCACCATGTTGGCCAGCTGGTCTCAAACTCCTAACCTCAGGTGATCTGCCTGCCTTGGCCTCCCAAAGTGCTGGGGTTACAGGTGTGAGCCACCGGGCCTGGCCAGGTACCTGAATTTTAATTACAATTAAGTGGGACGACAGTCGTTACAGACACTTGGATTTGTTGCTCTCTTCTTTTCAGTGTCATTTTTGTGACAAGGCCTTTATGAACCAAGCTTTTCTACAAAGTCACATTCAACGCCGCCACACTGAAGAAAATTCTCGTTTTGGTGAGTAATGAGTTCTGTTTCAAAGCTGTTTTCTTCCTGCTCCCTTTTTCTTTTGGCAATGAGACTTGGTCCAGTGCATTTCCCATCATAGTCCCTGTCAATTCAGTAAGTAAATATGGAGCCCTCAGGAGGTGCATACAGTGCACTAGGTGCTGGAGATACAGCCACAAGCTGAGCGGAGAAGCCCCACTCTCTCTCGAGTTTTACATTCTAAAGGGGGTTAAGGAGACACATTTAAACAGATAAATGAGTAATTAAACAGATAAATGAGTAATTCTTCTCCAATGGTGGCAAAAGATCATAGCGCAGGACAGTGGGGTAGAGAGTGACTCCAGGTGTGGTGAAAGTCTGGGAAAAGTGTTCACAGGCCAAGGGAACACTGACTGTAAGGGCATGAGGTGTGCCGGGATGATGTGTTTGAGGAACAGAAGGGCTGGTGGAGTGGAGTAGAATAGGCGAGGAGATGGTGTGTGGTGAGGCTGGAGTGCTGGGGGCCTGATCACAGGAGGCTGTGAAGGTGTGGGCTGGAATGTGGAGTTTTTATATGCACCAGGCAGAACCACTGGAGGATTTTATGCAGGGAAGGGGCATGATCTAATTAATGTGTACCTTAGCATGACCCTTCTAGCTGTGGATAGAGACTAGACTGTTGGGGCGACAGTGGAAGCAGTGGATGCGTGAGGGGAGGAGGCTGCAATCGCAGCCCAGGTGAGAGAGACGGGGGCCTGGACCAGCTTTGTTCCCAGGCAGGTGGGCAGGTGAAGATGTAACAGATGAGCTGTGGACCCAGAAGCTACAGAGGACCCTGGGTTTCTGTCCTCTGTGTTTGGGTGAATGGTGGTGATGTTTCCTGTGATGGGGGGCCAGGGCCGGGAGGTAGTTTCAAGGAGGAAGAGGGATGAGAGTTTGTACTCGCCATGGGTGCGTTTACATCACATGTGCAACAGACATGCAGGTGGGGGTACTGGAGGGCTACAGCTTGAGGTGGAGACCCAGGCTGGAGATTTAAATCTAGGAATCACTGGAGTAGAGCTGGTCTGGCTGAGGTCACCTAGAGAGAGAAGAGAAGGCGGTGAGGCCAGCCCCAAGGTCTTCCCAATGCTAGGAGCTCAGAAAGAGCATCAGCAGAGAGTGAGGAATAGTGTCTATCAAAGCTGGAGGGAAACCTGGGGAGTGTGTTGCCATGGAAACCAAGGGAAAAATATTTCCCAGAGGAGGCAGCGGTCAGTCCTATCGAGTGCTCCTGAGGTGCAGAGTAAGATGAAGACTGACAATGGACTGCTATTGTCAAGACGGTTGTCGGTGACCCTGGCACAGCAGCTTCAGTAGACAGGTGGGGACAAAAGTCTGATTCCCCTGAGCTGAACTGAGAATTATGAGGGAGTGGTCCTACTGTATCCAGACATTGGTTTCAATAACACTTACTGGGAAGGAAAGCAGAGACATGAGGCTTCATCTGGACAGAAATGTGAGACCCAGGAAAAATTTTTATTTCATTTGATGTGGGAGATACTAAGATGAGTTTGGGCGTGTACCACCGACAACATAGATGGTATGAAAAATGAAGACGCAAGAGAGGGGAGGGGACTCTGGGGCTTACCAAGGAGCCAGGTTTTCTACCGCTGAAGTATTCTCAAAAGCAAAGAATGTAAGGGCTCTTTCTCCATGGGCAGATCAAAGCTTCCTGCGGATTGCCACAGTAACCCACAGAAATTCTTATTTTGATCTGTTTTTTGTTTTTGTTTTTGTTTTTGTTTTTAGATGTAATCTCCCCCTGTTGCCCAGGCTGGGGTGCAGTGGTGCCATCTTGGTTCACTGCAACTTCTTCCTCTTGAGTTCAAGTGACTCTCTTGCCTCAGCCTCCCAAGTAGCTGGGACTACAGGAACCCACCACCACGCCTGGCTAGTTTTTGTATTTTTTCTTTTTCTTAGTAGAGATGGGGTTTTGTTATGTTGCCCAGGCTGGTCTCGAACTCCTGGCCTCAAGTAATCCATCCCCCTTGGCCTACCAAAGGGCTGGGATTACAGCGTGAGCCACCGTGCCCGACCTCATTCTGATCTTAAATGTTCTCAGTATCTAGACATCGGTACTTGGCTTATACACTCAATACCTGCCTTTCCCTCCATTGTGGGCCAGGCTATTTCCATTCCTGCCCATTTCAGTTAAATAGATTACTTAGGAAACAGCTAAGCTTTGTAGAAACAAAAATAACAGCATAATACTCTCATTAATAAGTCCTGAATCACTGATAAAATTTAGCAATATTTTGGAAAGATGAAATATTTTAATTTACCATTCTTCAGTGTGAAACTGACCTTCTTTCTCTTCTGTTTCAGTATCTTATTCTAACTCATACTCGTTTCAGAGAGGGTTTCAGACTCTGAAACGAGTATTATTTCTTCAGGTCATCTTTGAGATTCTGACTTTCTACTTTGGTTTCCATACCTTTCATGTCTACACTCACAGACACATGTACATCCATTCAGTCATGTGTACATCTGCATGTAAGTACATGTACATAAGTATTCTTTCTTTCACTTGTTGCTTCCTTTTACAACTTTTCAGTACCTCACTTCTACCCCAGTTGATAGGCTATGGCCCAAGTTTGCATTTTGAATGTCTCCCTAGTCCTCTGCTTGTATTAGCACTGATGGGGTCCTCAGGAGAGTTCAGCGGGCACCTTAAGGATGGTGACCACGGAGATTTCAGTATGGTGGTGCCTGCAGAGGAAGCTGTTGCTTGCCTTCTGTGATTGAGACAGGCACCTCTAAGAAAAGCCCAGAGTGCCACTGGGTCAAAGCACCCTGTATTATTCCTTGTTACCATTATTGCTCCCTGAACAGGGCTCTCATGTGTCTCTGTAGGATAATCCAACCTCAACACAGTGGCTGAAAGAATCTGCTAAAAAATAATTCAGTGCCCCAAAATACACTGGGCTCCAAATAAACTCTAAAGAGCAAAAATGGGCTCATGTGGCATGAAACAAATAATCTTATCCCAAGTAAGAGAACGGTTTCCTTTGTGTTATCAACAGGACTGTACCCCATAAGTGTCCAGGTACATTTGGTAAGAGATGGTGTTTTAACACGATTTTCTGTTGCAACAGAGTATCAGAAAAATGCACAGATTGAGAAGCTCCGGAGTGAGATCGTCGTATTGAAGGAAGAGCTACAGCTCACCAGGTCTGAGCTAGAGGCTGCACACCATGCCAGTGCGGTCAGATTCTCCAAGGTACCGGCAGAATTCTGTGGTATTTTAATTACAATTAACTGTATGTAATTCAATTATGCCATGGACTCTCATAAACAGAGGACACTTAAGAGTTTGTAGCACTTGACAAGATGATTGCATTTTTTATTGCCATAGTAGTATCTTACTACAAAGCACATCACTGGAAATATATTTCTCTATTTTTCAAAAGCCTTTTAGAAAATTGAGGTGGAATTCATATAACACACAATTAACTTTCTACAATTTTGCTTAAAACAGAAGTCTGACACTTCTAATATCTCACTGGGCTAAAGTCAAGGTGTCAGGAGGACCATGTGCCTTGGTAGAAGCTGTAGAACAGAATATTTCTTGCTTATTTGGTTGCTGGCAGAGTTCAGTTCCTGGCAGGTGTAGGCCAGAGGTCTACACTTTCTTCCAGGCTGCCCACTGAGGGAGGGCTGCTCTTAATTTCCTTGTGAGGCTACCCATACTCCTGGGCTCCTGACCCTCTTCCTCCATACTCAAGGCCACCAACAGAGGATTGAGTCTTCCTCATGTTCCGATCTGTTGCCTTTTCTCTTTTTTCCCATCTGTGTTACCCATGTGTCAGGCCGTTTGGTGCTTGGAATTACTTGTTCAGAGATACTTGGGTTGATGAAGGGCCCAAGAGGAAAGAGGCCCATGATTCATTGAGTTCTGACTTCTGTGGGTCACTGTGGGTACACCGTGGGTACCACGCATGCCATTATTGATCCAACAGAGGGTTGACCTTGATGTACCTAATGGAGAGAGTAAGGCCATCAAAGAGCGTTTATTTCCTTGTCACTGTTGGAGTGACAGTGTGCTCAGTTCTTCCTTGTTTCCCCCATGGGGACAGGAAGCCTGTGACAGGAAGTGTGACTTTCTAGGGAAAACAGCAGTCATTTCACAGAATCATTGACAGAGCCCTCTGTCTTGCACATAGGCTCACTCTTTTTAAACTGTAATATACCTGTAATGTAAAATTTATCATTTTAACTATTTTTTAAGTGTACAGTTCAGTAGTGTTGAGTGTATTCACATTGTTACGGCCAATCTCCAGAACTGTTTTATATTGAAAAACTGAAACTACCCATTAAACAACAGTGCTCCCCTCCCACCTCCTTCCAGCTACTTTCCCTCTCTGTGATTTTGCCTGCTCTAGATACCTCATATGAATAGAAGTGTAGAGTATTTGTCTTTTTGTCATCACGGGCTTATTTTACTGATAATATCCTCAAGGTTTATCTATGTTGCAGTGTGTGTCAGCATTTCCTTCCTTTTTCAGGCTGAATAATAGTTGATGGTATATGTCTGTATACCACATTTTGCTTATTCGTTCATCTGTTGTTGGACACTTGGGTTGCTTCCACTTCTTATCTATTATGACTGATGCTACTATGAACAAGGGTGTACCAACATCTCTTTTAGGCAATCATTTTACAGTGTACAATCCAGTAGCATTTAGTGTATTCACAATATTGTGCAACCACCATTTCTCTAGTTTCAAAACTCAACACCCCAGAAAAATAACCCATACCCATTAAATAATCACTCGTACTACCCTCATCCCCTGGTAACCATGAATCTTTTTATGTCTATGAATTTTCCTATTCGGTATATATCTTTTAAAAAAATCTGTAGACCAGGTATAGTGGCTCACAACTGTAATCCCAGTATTTTGGGAGGCCAAGACGGGAGGATTGCTCGAGTCCAGGAGTTAAGATCAGTCTGTGCAACATGGTGAGACCCTGTCTCTACAAAAAATTAAAAAATTAGTTGAGTATGGTGGCATGTGCTTGTGGTCCCAGCTACTCAGGAGGCTGAGGAGGGAGGAAGATGGCTTGAGTCCAGGAAGTCAAGGCTGCAGTGAGCTGTGTTCACACCACTGCACCCCATTTGGCTACAGAATGAGACCTTATCTGAAAAAAAAAAAAGTAATATGTGACCTTTTGTGTCTGGCTTTTTTCAGTTAGCATAATGTTTTAAGGTTCATCTAAGTTGTAACATGTATCAGTACTTTTTGTCTTGCTGACTAGTATTCCATTGTATGTATGTATGTATACGTAATTTGTTTATCCAGTCATCCATTGGTGGACATTTGGTTCATTTTCACCTTTTGGCTCCAATGAATAATGCTACTATAAACATTCATGTGGCAGTTTCTATGTGGGCATATGTTTTCATTTTTCTTGATTATATACTTAGGAGTGGAATTGCTGAGTCATATGGTAGTTTTATGTCTAACTTTCTCAGGAACCACCAAACTGTCTTCCATAGTAGCTGTACCATTTTACATTTTCACCAGTAATGTTCATATTTCTCCACATCCTCATTAATACTTGTTATACTTTTCTGTTTTCTTAATTAAAGCCATCCTATTGGGTGGGTGGGAAGTGGTATCTCATCAGGTTTTGATTTGTATTTCCTTAACAACCATTATATTGAACATCTCTTCATGCTTATTGTCCATTTGTATATATTTTATTTGGAGAAATGTCTATTCAAGTCCTTTGCCCATTTGTTTAAATTGAATTGTTTGCCTTTTTTGTTGAGCTGTATGAGTTCTTTATATACTCTAATAGTTTCATCACTTTAGCTCTTATATTTAGGTCATTGATCCATTTTGAGTTAATTTTTGCATACAGATTGAGAGAGGGGCCCAACTTTATACTTTTGCATGTGATTTGTCCAGTTGTCTCAGTGCCAATTATTCAGGAGACTATTCTTTTTTCATTGAATGTTCTTAACACCCTTGTTGAAAATCAGTTGACCCTAGATGTTTGGGTTTATCTCTGGATTCTCAATTCCATTCCACTAGTCTATATATCTGTCTTGATGCCAATATCACACAACTTTGATTACTGTAGCTTTGTAGTAGACTTTGAGATTGATAAGTGTGCATCTTCCAACTTTGTTTTTCTTTTTCAATATTGTTTTGGTTATTTGTGGCCTCTTACAGTTTCATGTGAAATTGAGGATTGGCTTTTCCATTTCTGCAAATAAGGTTATTGAAATGGGATTACACTGAATCTCTTGATTGCTTAGCAGAGTATTGCCATTTTAACCATATTGAATCTACCTATCCATGAACATGGGATGCCTTTCCATTTATTTAGGTGTTCTTCAATTTTTACAACAAACTTTTACAATTTTCAGTGTGCAAGTCTTTCACTTTTTAGGTTACATTTATTTCTAGGTATTTTATTCTTTGGGATGCTATTATAAATGGAATTGTTTTCTTAATTTCTTTCTTGGATTGTTCATTGCTGGTATGTAGAAATACAACTGCTTTTTGCATGTTGACCTTGTACTCTGCAACTTTGCTGAATTTGTTTATTACTTTAGTAGTTTCTTGTGTATTCTATTTTCTTTAAATAGCTGGTAGAATTCACCAGTAAAACCATCTGGTCCTGGACGTTTCCTTTTTAGGAGGTTGTTGATTACTAACTCTATCTGTTTACTTACTGAAAGTCTATTGAAATTTCCTTTGTCTTGGGTCAGTCTGGTAATTTATGTAGGAATTTGTCCATTTCACCTAGATTATGCAATTTATTGGTGTACAACTGTTCATTATATTCTCTTACAATCCTTTTAATTTCTCTAAGATTGGTAGTCATGTCCTCACTTTCATTTCTTAGTCAAGGTAGCTAAAAATTTGTCAGTTTTGTTGATCTTTGCAAAGAACCAAATTTTGACTTCATCTATTCTCTGTATTACTTTCCTGTTCTTTGCTTTATCTTTGCTCTAATTTTCATAATTTTTTTCTTTCTGTTGCCTTTGAGTTTGGTTTGCTCATCTTTTTCTAGCTAGGTTATTTATTTAATATTTTTCTTCTTCTTCTATATTTGTTTTTTGGAGATAGAATCTCTCTCTGTTGCCCAGGCTGGAGTACAGTGGCACAATCACAGCTCAATGCAGCCTTGACCTCCCCATTCCAAGTGGTCCTCCTACCTCAGCCTCCTAAGTAGCTGGGGTTACAGGCACATACCACCATACCTGGCTAATTTTTTTTTTTTTTAATTTTTGGTAGAGATGAGGTCTCACAATGTTTCCCAGGATGGTCTCAAACTCTTGAGATCAAGTGATCCTCCCACCATGGCCTCCCAAAGTGTTGGGAATACGGGCGTAGTCATCACATCTGGCCCTTTCTTCTTTTTAAATGTAGGCTCTTACAGCTATAAATTTCTTTCTGAGCACTGATTTGGCTGCATCTCATGAATTTTGGTATGTTATGTTTTCATTTTCATTAACCTCACAGTATCTTCCAATTTCCCTAGTGAGTTTTTCTTTAACCCATTGGTTGTTTAAGAGCGTGTTGTTTAATTTCCACGTATTTGCTAATTTTCCAGTTCCCTTCTGTTACTGATTTCTGGCTTCTATTGTGATCAGAGAAGATTCTTTACATGATTTTGATCTTTTTAAATCTGAGAAACACTTTATGGACTAAAAAAAGGTCTTCCTGGTGAATATTCCATGTGCACTGAAGAAGAATGCATATTCTGCTGTCGTTGGGTACAGAGTTCTATATATGTGTGTTGGGGCTAGTTGGCATATAGTGTTGTTCAAGTTCTCAATTTAGATTTGAAAAATCCTGAAGGTCATTGAGAAATCAAGTGCTAACCTTGAATCTAGCTCCTATAAATCTGAATTTGTATTTTCTGGTGGTGGGATGGAGTTATGCTACCCAAATTGTTATGGTGTCAAGAAATGTTCTTTTATTGCTCAATATATGTTTTCTTTAAAGTATATTTACATTTTATAGATTATGGTATGACTTTTATACAAGTTCACAGAACACAAAAAGCTGGAGGCCTCGGGCCTCTCTGTTGTTATTTTAAGGGATGTAAGGACAAGAGGATTCTGTGTGCTGCCTTTAGTTTAGAAAAATCTTTGTGCACAGACCTGCCATGATAGGAAATGTTATTACAAGCCCAACTGAAATAAGCAATACTAGCTAACATTTTTGAAGTGATGCTATGAACTTTTATTTTAAATATTGCTTATTTTCTTCAGACCAGAACTTTTAAAGCTGTGTATTAAAATAATTTCAGGAATATGAAATGCAAAAAACAAAAGAGGAAGACTTTTTGAAGTTATTTGATAGGTGGAAAGAAGAAGAAAAGGAGAAACTAGTTGATGAAATGGAAAAAGTCAAGGAAATGTTTATGAAGGAATTTAAAGAATTAACTTCAAAGAATTCAGCATTAGAATATGTAAGTATTAAACCTAGAAGTTCTTATGGTATTGATTGCCTTGAGAGGTGGTGTTAGGATGGCATTAAGGCCAGGGGATCCAGCAGTTACTTTACGGTACCCTGGTGCAGACATTCTTCTCCCCAAGAGTCTTGAGGGAGGCATAGAGGCGACAGAGTGAGTCAGAGGTGTTTTGCTGAGAATGGGAGCTTTGGCCTTAAACTCCAGTGCAGAACACTCGTGGTGAGATATAGAAGACCCTCTTCTATGAAGGTCCCTCGTTTCTTATCTGGTTAGGTTAGCCTTGAACTGTAAACTCCTCCCTGAGTTTTGGAACTTTCCACTGTCCAGTGGGAATGGAAGAAAGCAGACCCAGAAAGACTAAGAACCCTTGCCAGGCCCCCTCCTCAACCCAGGCCCGGGTAGGATCTCTAAAGCAAGCAAGTTATGGCTAAATGAGCCCCTCTCCCTTATGGGAACAGCCCTGGTCCATACAGCCCTGGCCTCATGCGTAGATGATACCTGAGCTGCTTCTTTAGAAAGAAGCAGCCAATCCATCAGTGTCCTCCTGCTAAGAATTCTAAGCTCCCTGGTTAGATTTGACGTGACTCTTCTTTGGGGAAAAGGTAGAAAGGAAGGGAGCTGAGCAAAGGTCCTTGAGCTCCCTCTAGGGGCCAACAAGTTTTATGAACAAAAATAGAGAGATTTTTGGAATTCACCTGAGGGCTTTCCTAAAACTCTTTAAACTCTAGCATGAGGTTTGGTGAACGATGGCCCATGAACCAAGTCCAGCATACCACCTGATTTTGAATGGCCTGTGACATAAGAATAGTTTTTACATTTTTACTTTTTATTTTTTTTGAGACAGAGTCTCTGTCACCCAGTCTGGAGGGTAGCGGCACAATCTTGGCTCACTGCAACCTCTGCCTCCTGGGTTCAAGTGAGTCTCGTGCCTCAGCCTCCTGAGTAGCTGGGGTTACAGGCACATGCCACCACACCCAGCTAATTTTTGTATTTTTGGTAGAGACAATTTCACCATGTTGGCCAGGATGGTCTCAAACTCCTGGCCTCAAGTGATCCTCCCACTTGGGCCTCCCAAAGTGCTGGGATTACATGTGTGAGCCATTGTGCCCAGCCAGCTTTTACATTTTTAAAATGTTGGAAAAAAAGAAGACTATTTTGTGACACAGGAAAATTTCATTAAAGTTCACATTTCAGTGTCATGAGTGAAGTTGTATTGAAACACAGCCATGTTTGGTAATTTACGTGCTGTCGGTGGCATTTTTGTGCAGGAGTGGTATAGTTGAATGTTTTGTCTGAGACCTCGTGTTATGAATCTACATGATTTATAACTGTTGCTATTGAGCTTGGCTACCTGGCTGAGGTAGTGTTTGTCAGGTTTGTCCACCAAAGAATTTCTCTTTTTTCCTCCTTTCCCTGCTGTCCTTTCTGAAATGAAGTCACTATGAGCAGCCTACACTGAGGAGAGGAGAAGTGCGCTCCCCTATCCTTTTGTTTTTGAAGTTAACATGTTACCTTCTGTGGTTTTCTGAGGGTTTTTGCCATGAGTAACATGAGGAACAACATCAAAAGAAAAGGGTAAAATTAAAACGTTATGTCCCTAATGGATTTACTGATGTGGTCCCTGGACAGTGTTGGCCTCTCACTAAACTAGCTTAAGAACCAGGTGCATTCAGTTCTTCTGTTTCTGGTGCCTATTAAGTGCCCATAAAAAATTTTAAGCCCCAGCTGGGCCTGATGGCTCACACCTGTAATCCCAGCACCTTGGGAAGCTGAGGTAGGCAGATTGTTGTATAAGCCCAGGAGTTTGAGACCAGCCTGGGCAACATGGCAAAACCCTGTCTCTACAAAAAAAAATACAAAAATTAGCCAGGTGTGATGGTGCACGCCTGTAGTCCCAGCTACCTGGGGGAGGGGGGTGCGGGCTGAGGTGGAAGGATTGCTTGAACCCAGGGGTTGAGGTTGCAGTGAGCCATGATCATATCACTGCACTCTAGCCTGGGCAACAGAATGAGACCCTGTCTCAAAAAAAAAAAAAAAAAAAAAAATAGACTCATTTAAGATTAGAAAGTTAGATTTTCCTTCCCCTTTTTTCACCCTGTACATATTCTGATAGGAAGACCAGCAAGCAGTAGAAACAAACCAGTAAAACCACAGGGAAGCAGAAGTGGGAGAAGCTTCCAAGAGCATCCAGGAGCATCCAAGAGGGCAGTCAGATTTAAAACACAGCTACGTGCTCCCTGATTTTATTCTCCGTTTCAGTCTTATAAAAGTCTAACTGTAGTACTGAGCTTGAATTTTATCTTATAGCAACTGTCAGAAATCCAGAAGTCCAATATGCAGATCAAGTCCAACATAGGCACATTAAAAGATGCACACGAGTTTAAAGAAGACCGTTCTCCATATCCCCAGGATTTCCATAATGTCATGCAGCTTCTTGATAGTCAGGTACGTGCAAGTGGGTGACAGCTGCAGTGGATGCCTTTCTTTTTCTTAGCGAAGTAATTTACAGTGAGTGTCATCTGCAGAAAAAGTGTGTGTCTTTTTCAGTAACCATGAAAGTGACTAGCTCTTATTTTTCTCCTGCAACATGCCTTAAGTCATAAGAGGTGTTTGTTACACACTTGCTGTTGGAAAATAGCATACACAACAGTTGGCAAAACTGTTTTGTTTCTTCTCTCCATAAAATCAATTTGAATTGGTTAGTATAACCTAACTATTCATTTTTCATCTTTCAGATGTACCTTTCAATTTCAAAAGGCGTAGAAGGGCATATTGAAGCACCAGATTTAGTTTTAGAGTTTAAATATACTGCTAATTGTATTTTTAGTAGAAATGGAGTTTCACCATATTGGCCAGGCTGGTTTCCTGACCTCAGGTGATCCACCCACCTTGGCTTAATTAGCTGGATGTGGTTGCAGATGCCTGTAATCCCAGCTACTTGGAGGGCTGAGGCAGGAGAATTGCTTGAACCCAGGAGGCAGAGGTTGCAGTGAGCTGAGATCACAGCATTGCACTCCAGCCTGGGCAACAAGAGTGACACTCAGTCTCAAACAAAATATATATATATATGTGTGTGTGTGTGTGTGTATATATTTATGTGTGTATGTATATATATACGTGTGTGTATATGTGTATGTGTATATATACGTGTGTGTGTATGTATATACACACACGCACACACATACACGTGTATATATACATACACACATATATATACACACACATATATACGTATACACACACACATACAGACACACACACAGCTAACTGGCCAAGATCTCTTACATTTATGAGACAATCACTTTTATTTGGAAGTGAACTTCTGTAATCAGCACAATCTTCATCATGGCTATTTTGGTCACAGCGGTTTAGGGGAACAATTTTTTTTAAACTAGGAAGAAAATAGAGATGAGAGCTTATGAATTCAGGATTTTTTTAAAAAGCCTGGGTCATTCTAAAAAAGGTAAGTGGACTTTGGAAATAGGGATCACTGCTTCTTGCTTCAGTGCTCACATCTTTCCTCCCCTACCCAAATCTACGTGCTCCACTGCAGTCAGGCTGACCATGTCCCTGTCCTGTCTGAAGTCCTTCAGTGACCCTTATTCTGGACTTCCCACCAGCTTGCAGGGTCCTTTGGGTTCTGATCCCTGGGACATCTTTCTCTGTTCTTTGCTTTCCTGGCACTCCAGCGGCCCAGCAGCCCATGCCTCTGAGAACATGGCCTTCTGTCTTCTTCCTCAGCTCTGGCTTCCTTCCTGCCTGTCCTGCAGCTCCCAGTTTTCGGGACCTGTCTTTTACTCATTCTTTAGTATTCAGCCAGGGGGGCAGGTACCACTTTCAGAAAGTTCTCCTGAGCCTCTAGGCTATAGCATTTCTGTAGTCCCTAAGTGGGACCTGATCACATACACATTGTATGTGGATTCTCCATGGCTGTGTCTACTCACCTCCCATGCAGAGCAGGGCCTGTCTCTTAATCTTCTTTTAGCCTACCAGTGGCCATCCAGCGAGGTGCCTGGTATATGGTAGGAAACCAGGAGCTGTGTCCTGAACCGAACTGTTGACATCTGCTTCCAGCAGGCTGGAAACTACAGCTGGTCACTCATGAACTGAAGGACATGGTTCTAAAATCCTAAGGTCCCACCTAAATTTCTTCTATTTCTGTCCTGTGAGTTGTGTTGTCAGTTCAGAACCCATGGCCTCAGAAACCTTGGTGTTTCCTTTTGGCCTCTTAGGTTGGCAAACTAGCACCTACTTTTGTAAATAAAGTGTTACTGGCTATGTCCCAGTAACATTTTATGAGTGCTAGTTCATTTACATCTTATCCATGGCTGTTGTCCCAATACAGTTGTGGGATGACGCAGCTGTATTGTGTTGTGTTGTGACCAAGTTGTTTGGCCCCCAGAGCCTATGATATTTACTATTAGCTCCTTACTCAAAAATTTTTGCTGACCCCTGCCTTATGGCATAAGATTAAAACCAGATGCAAATGTATTTAAGCATTTTTGACTGTGTATATTCTAAAAAATACCAGCTGTATTAGTCTGTTCTCACACTGCTACAAAGAACCACCTAAGACTGGGTAATTTATAAAGAAAAGAGGTTTAATTGACTCACAGTTCCATAGGCTGTACAGGAGGCATGGCTGGGGAGGCCTTAGGAAACTTACAATCATGGCAGAAGGACAAAGGGGAAGCAAGCATGTCTTAAGATGGTGGAGCCAGGAGAGAGAGAGCGAAGAGGGAAGTGCTACACACTTTTAAACAACCAGATCTTGTGAGAACTCACTATCATGAGAACAGCAAGGGGGACATCCACCCCCATGATTCAATCATCTCCCACCAGGCCCTTCCTCCAACACATGAGATTTGAGTGGGGACAGAGAGCCAAACTATTTCACTAGCTAAAATTTTACCAGATAGATAGTTGGGTTTCATAGGTATTCACTAAAAAGGAAGCTTCCATATTGCATAGATCTCATTGTTACAGTTGTACATAAATTATTCTTTTATTTTGTAGGAAAGCAAATGGACAGCTCGAGTTCAAGCTATTCATCAAGAACACAAGAAAGAGAAGGGTCGGGTAAGGTTAAGAAACCAATGGCTTAAAGTGGGCCATGTTTTAAAGGAATATTTGCTTTTCTTTTTCATAAACATAATATTTGTCCACTTAATAACATTTGGGGAGAAATGTGTAGCAAAATTAAAATTACCTATAATTCTAACACGAACAATAACCACTGCTACTACTTTCTTATAATTTGTTTCAGTTTTCTTTTATGCATTTCTGTAAGTGTAGAACCTCATATATACATAGCTTTACAACATTTGAATTATGTTTTATAGGTTTGTACACTTTTCACTTTATATATCATAGACCTTTCCTAAGTTTTAAAGTATTCTTCAAAATCATGACTTTTAATGATGTCATGATGATCTTATTGGATGTATCATAAGTTACGTAATCATTTCTTCATTGTCAAACACATATTTCTGATTTTTTTGCATCACAGAACTGCAATGTAAGTAATTTTTTAAAAAGGCAAGAACTGTTTACATTAAAATCACTTTAATGAAAACAAGCTTTTAATTATGACACTGATTCTCTTTCACCTGAGTACATCAGAAATTTAAGTGTTAAAATGTGTTTACACTAGTGCAAAACATCTAAAGTAGATGTATTTGAGAAGATCTTAAAATAGGAAAACTTCTGTTTATTTTTTCACTTGAAATTGTATTTTGTACCTTAGTATTTCTTGTAGATCTTTTCTGAATGGAAAAAATGTTTCCTCTTTTGCACATTTTCTAATATTACCTTTCTTAGTAGAATATTAAACAACAAAAGATCATATAATATATATGTGTATAATTGCTAGGATGAAGTGTGTTCAGATGATCAAAAAATTTATCAGCTTATATTTCTCCAAAGTGGAACAAATACTGAGGAAGATGGGGGTAAAAAAGAAACTGTGAACAGTACTAGAGCCAAACTAAAGCAAAGCAAACAAAAACTAAAAATATTTCACAAAACATCTGCAGTTCTTGAGGAACTTCGATGGGAAAGTTAGACATTAATCTACCTTTAAGATTGTATCATTTCCAGAAAATGAAATAGGAACCACTATTTTTCCTCTATTCCATTTATAATATCATTTCATCATGCAAATTTATAGTGATAATACACAGACATAAAACCAATATACATATCTATATACATACACATATACAGTATATTGAAAATTGTATCACTGATGTGGCAGTTCAATTTAGGAGATATTTACTGAGCATCTGCTATGTACTACACTTTATAAGGCTAAAAAGAGGTGTGGAACAATGCCTGCCCTCAGACTGCTTACAGTACAAAAGGAGAGTAGGAGTGAGGCTACAGATACGGGAATCAGGATGGGATAAATGCAGAGTACCCTAGGGACTGAACGGAGAGAGTTTCTTGAAGTGGGGTTAGGGCTGTGTGTGGATCATGCCCATGTTTACTTCTTCAGCCTAAACAACTCTTCTGAGTTCCAGATTAGGTAGCCAGCTTGTACTCGACATCTCCATGGGCTTCTCAAGTGCAACATGCCTAAGATGAAGTTCTTGGGTTTGTTCCCCAGACGTGGCAAATGTCACCCTCGTTCCTCCAGATGCTCATCTTGATTCCACCTTTCTCTCTCAATCCCCGAGTCCAGGCTGTCTGCAGGGCTCGCTCTATGGAACCAGTTCTTCTGTTTCCTGTTGCCTCTAGCACTAACTAAGCCTCCATTTCTGAATGGGCCCCAGGGTGGGTCTTCTCAATTCCAGCCTTCCCCTTCCTTAGTTTGCTCTCCACAGAGCCAGAAAAATAACCTGGCTGCTGGCCACCATTCTAGCCTCAGCCTGACCACCCTCCCCGCTCCCGGAACCTCCTCTTTCCAGCTACGATTCTAATTCTAATTCTGCTAACTTCTAGAACATTCTGGCCTTTTCCTTTTTTATACCTGGTTGTCATTGTTGGGAAGTCCTTCCGCTTTCTCTTCACATGGCTACCTCCTTGCCCTCGGTATGAGTTTTCTATTCTGTGTAGCAAATGACCACAAATTGAGTGGGTGAAAATGGCATGTATTTCTCTTCTCAATGTATAGGAGTCCAGGCAGGGCTTGGCTGGGCTCAGGGACTCACAGGCTGCATTGAGAGTGTCAGCTGGGCTGTGTTGCTGTCTGGGGTTCCTTGTGGTTATTTGAAGGGCTGAGACTATTAGGTCCCAGAGACTACTCCTTCTCCATAGCAGTACACAGCATGACGACTTCAAGGCCAGTGAGAGTGTGTCTCTCTTGCTTACATTCTCCCCCTTCAGGAAGGGCCTGGGACTTCTTACTTTTTGTGTTTTTTTTTTTTCTTTTTGGTGGGACAGAGTCTCACTCTATTGCCCAGGCTGGAGTGCAGTGATGCCATTCTGGCTCACTGTAACCTCCGCTTCCCGGGTTCAAGTGATTCTCCTGCCTCAGCCTCCTGAATAGCTGGGATTACGCGCCACCATGCCGAGCTAATTTTTGTATTTTTAGTAGAGACAGGGTTTCATCTTGTTGGCTTGGCTGGTCTCGAGCTCCTGACCTCAGGTGATCCACCTGCCTTGGCCTCCCAAAGTATAGGGATTACAGGCGTGAGCCACCATGCCCGGCCTGGAACTTCTTTTAGGGGGCTCACCTGAATAAGACAGGCCAACACAGGATAATCTTCGTTTTCATAACCTCAAAGTCTGCAGATTTGGGACTGCAATTGCATCTCCAAAGTCCCTTCACCTTTGCCATATTCTGTGGTTGAGAAGCACAATGTTCTCTTCAGACCAAGGGACAGCATCACACAGGGGTGTACACCAGGAGTGCAACCTTGAGAGCCCCCTGAGAACCCTGCCTACCCCACTGCCTCTGGCCTCTGGGCCCTGGTCACCTGATGTCACTCTATCCAAGTAGGTAGTCCCTTTTTTTATTATTCCCATCACATCTCAAGCAGAGCTCTGAGCACTATTTTAAATAGTTTACTTGCTTATTTGTTTCCTTGTTTGTTATCTGTCTCTCCAATCATATCCTTGGCCCTCTGAGTAAAGGGCTCTATCTGTTTCGCTCTCCATTGTCTTCCCAGCATCCACTCATGTGCCTGAAATGTGGTTGGCACTCGCTACACACTTGCAGAATGAAAGTGGAAGGTAGCTAGACGTCTAGCCAGGGCATCATTCAGCCTTGTTTTCATAGTTGGAGAAAGGCTGATTGTAGGGTTCAGAAGAGGAGGGTTACCAGAGTTGTCTGGAGGTCTAAGCACCATCTTCTGTAGGGAGGACACCAGTCCAGGTTTCCACCCTGCACCTAGGGAGCTGCCCCCGTGGCAATGACTGTGTAGTTAGGACGATGGCGTTCACCTCCCAGCATATTTTATCTATGGCAGCTAAGATGCAGGATCCCAGGAGCAGTGGACGGCAGTTTCTCCGCACCACAAGTGGCTCCACTGTGCAAGGAGTGTTCTCCTTTGTCCCCCTGCATTACATGGAAGCAAAAGTGGCCCGTTCTTACCGTTCATGTCCTGGCGTCCTGGCGCTGACTCATACTGGCTCTCAACTGTGCACATTTCTCCTCATCAGGGTGTTTTGTTTTGTTTTGTTTTGAAAGCTGATTAACCAGCATACCATTGGTTTCATGGGAACATTTAGAAATAAATGGATATTTGTATTTGCCATATACTTAATCCTTCTAAGAGTTCTATGAGGTAGGTGCTGTCACCCATTTTACAGGTGAGGAAACGGGCTTAGACAGATGCTGTCTTGCCCACAGTCACTGGTATTTGAATGCAGGCCCTGTATACTCCAGGGCATACTACACTGGCTGGCCTGTCTAGCTCCAGGCACTCACCTGTGAAGCTCCCAGCTGGGAAGGAAAACAGGCAGTGACAGCTTCGAGTGGTTGCTTTTCTGTAAGAACACAGGATCTTTTCTTTGGTTGCTCTAACATGGTATTCCCTAACCAGGGATGCACTTCGGAATTATCTGAGACTGTTTTCCAAAGTACACGTGACCAGCTCCACTCCCTGAGATCTTGATTTAGTAGGTGAGTCTGGGACACATGGATTTTGGAAATAAACAAACCAAAAGCCACCCAGGCTATTCTGTTTTGGATCTATGGTTTGGACCACTGCTCTTAGATCATTAAAATCCCTACTCTTATTCTTCAGGCCATCTTTCTAGCATTGGTATTTAGGGACAGAATTCAGGTTTTTTTTATTAATCGGTGGGCCGAGGTTGGGGGCAGAGTTTTTAAATCCTGGCCCCTTTAAAGCCATCTGTATTTCAAAGCAGTTGTGGGAATTTCAGTGGCCTCTGGCTGGAATAGAAAGCGAGTTACAGTTTTTACACTTTGTCATTGTGAGTCATGATAGAGAGAAAGACTGACGGTTGTCACTGAGGAAGAAGGTGAGGCCTTTCCTGGTTTTGAGTGGGGCACACCTCAGGTACTGGGTATGTGAGGGGGATTTGTGCCACCGCTAGGCTGCACTCCTTCCTTGTCTGTTGGTTTGGCTTGTTTAGAAGCTGCTTACCTCTCCCTTCTTTTCTCTTAAACCCTAACAGAGGGGTGAATTCAATCAGGTTTAGTAATCTCTGCCTGAGACCTAACTATTAATTATTCCACATGATTGGTGCCTGCTATTCCCACAATGCACATATTGTATTTCTCTGTTTAGGGGAAGTTGCATTTGCCAACTTTCTATTGATTTACCTAGATTCTTGGCAATTTTTTTTGTTTTAAATAACATTGGTAAGAGTTCAGAGGCAGTCACAGATAAGCGATGGCATGCCCCTTTTACCCAACAGAAGACCCTTGAGAGCTTGGGAGGTTGTCAAATGGTCACATAATGAAGGAAGGGAGGATGGGGTGATGTGGACCGGTAGGGAAAAATGCGTAGTGCTTGAAATGGGATAATAGAAAATGGGCTCATGAGCTGCAAACTTCAAAATAATTTCTGGCTGTGTTTGCCTAGACCCTCTCCATTGCTCTCTCCACAAACTTAGATTTTCCCACATCTCCTTTCTTCCTGGGGCCTGGAGCAACTCACCATGTAGTTGATCAAGGCCAAGATCCTAAACCTCCATCCGGCAGCCTGGACATTTTTACTGGCTTTTCCTTCTATCTTCCAGCTCAGCGTTTCCCAGACTGCTTTGGAGGCCACTTTTCCAGGGGCCTGTAAGGATGAAAGCTCTTGGCAATGCCCTCCTTGGGAGAGGTTCTTAGTATCCACTAGGATAGGAAAGATTCTTTTTAGGTTTCACTCGGAAAATCTTTCTAGATTGGTTCCACCCAGTGTTTGTCCAGCCTCATAGGATCACGGAGATTTCAGAGGCAAAGCCATGCAGGATGCTAAGACACTGCTTTTTTTTTTTTTTTTTTTTTTTTTTTTTTTGAGACAGGGTCTTACTCTCTCGCCCGGGCTGGAGTGCAGTGGCATGAGCATAACTCACTGCAGCCCCAACCTCCTGGGGTCAAGCAACCCTTCCACCTCAGCCTCCCGAGGAACTAGAACTACAGGCTCACCCCACCACACCTAGCTTAAGTTTTAAAACTTTTTGTAGAGACAGGTCTTACTGTGTTGCCTACGCTGATCTCCAACTCCTGGACTCCAGCGATTCTCCCTCCATAGCCTCCCAAAAAAGCACCGACCTTGAAACGTGCATGTGAAAGTTTAAGTCTGGGCTCTGCCCCCTTCAGCTGTTTCAATTAGGGCCAGTGACTTTACCTTTCTAGACTTGAGTTTTCCTATCTGTACAATGGGGCCAAAACATGTGTCCGTAAAATTGTGGCGTGGACTCAACAAAATGAAGTGCATCTAGTACACAGTGAGTGTTAATTTTCTAAAAGCAAGCAAATGAGGAAATGCTGGTCTAGGTGCCCTTATATGCTTATCTCAGGCATGGATACTTCCTGCTCCTTTATTTGATCAGCATCCCCTGTCACCACTTTCAGGCCATAGACTTGGAATGTCCTTCACCCCAATTATCAAGCCTTTTTTTTAAAATTTTTTATTTTTTTGAGATAGAATCTCACTCTGTCGCCCAGGCTGGAGTGCAATGACATGATCTCAGCTCACTGCAGCCTCTGCCTCCTGGATTCAAAAATTCTCCTGCCTCAGCCTCCCGAGTAGCTGGGATTACAGGCGCCCATCACCACACCTGGCTGATTTTTGTATTTTTATTAGAGATGGGGTTTTGCCATTTTGGCCAGGCTGATCTCAAACTCCTGACCTCAAGTGATCTGCCTGCCTCGGCCTCCCAAAATGTTGGGATTACAGGCATGAGCCATGGTGCCTGACCTCAAGCGCCCCCCACTCTTTTTTTTTTTTTTTAACCTTCTCTGTTTAAACAACTACTGAAATTGCTTTAAGCACCTTTCCTTCAATTATTGAAAACAAATTCTTCTTGAATTCTTTTTGTCCAGTCTATGATCTTCCATGACATTATCTCTAAAGATGAATATATCTGTGTGTCTCTGTCCTCTGCTTCTCTCCCTTACTTTCCCTCCCTCCCTCTTTCCCTCTAATCTCCATCATCCCCCCTCTTTTTCTCAGTAAACATTTATCAGTAAACATTTCTCAGAGAACCTGCTAAGGGCCAGGGATTGGGCTAGTTTCTGGGAATATAAAATAATTAAGATGTGGCTGGGCATGGTGGCTCACACCTATAATCCCAACACTTTGGGAGGCCAAGGCGGGTGGATCGCCTGAGGTCAGGAGTTCGAGACCAGCCTGGTTAACATGGTGAAACCCCGTCTCTACTAAAAATACAACATTTAGCCAGGTGTGGTTGTGTGGGCCTGTAATCCCAGCTGCTCAGGAGGCTGAGGCAGAAAAATTGCTTGATCCCAGGAGGCAGAGGCAGCAGTGAGCCAAGATTGCTCCACTGCACTCCAGCTTGGGTGACAGAGCGAGACTCCATGTCAAAAAAAAAAAAAAAAAAATTAAGATGTGCTCTCTGGCCTAGCATGGGCCAGGTGGCATGTGAAGGACAGGACTGCAGGAAAAATTTAGTACTGAGGGTCAGAGCCACTCTGCAGGAGAAGCCTGAATCCTTTATCATTGCTCATCATGTGTTATTTCATGTTATGTGCTCTAGTTGGCTTAGCTGCTCCCAGTATCAGCATTGTCTGGGGTCATGAGCTCCCTTGGGAACACAGATGAAGCACCTAGAGCAGCCTGGGTCAGGATCTACCATGATCAAATATTTTTTCAATGGTTTGATGTGCATGGATAGCATCAGGCCAGCAAAACAGGCAGGGCACGTACCTGAAATCTGGAGAATGAAGACATTTGACATGCAGCTTACAGACAGATGCCTTTCTTAACTGTTTTTCAGCTCCTGTCACATATAGAGAAACTTCGAACCTCAATGATAGATGATCTAAATGCAAGCAATGTTTTCTACAAGAAAAGGATAGAAGAGCTAGGGCAGAGACTTCAGGAGCAGAACGAGCTGATTATAACTCAGAGACAGCAGGTATGTCTGGCGACAGTGTGGCACCATGCTTCTTTAAGCAACGCAGTCTATCTAAGAACATGTGGTTTTTACTTTAGAGCATTTGTAAGTGGTATAAGGTGAGGAAGATGGAATATTTTTCCCCTTGTGATTGCTTATAAAAGCTAGTGCAATAAAATACATTTTTAAAAGGTATTTAAAAGTAATATTTTGAAGATTTATACAGTTAAAGTTCAAAATTAATTTGATTTGAAGGTAAATAAGAATTTCATTCAGTAATTACCCTGAGAAGCAGCCAAATCCAAATGCAACTTAAAAAACTTTTTTTGTTATTTTATTTTAGACTCAAGGTGTACATGGACAGGTTTTTTACATGAATATATTGTGTAATGGTGAGGTTTGGGTAATAACTTTTGCCTCTATGCTTTTAAAGTCCACAAGCCCTATGTCCCTGGATGATTTAGTGAAAAGGTTAATTTACTAATAACAGTATCTGCGCATTATCCCATGTGTGTGTCCCTGTCTAACTTCAGACATATCACTAGAAGACTGTATTTCTTTGCAGATTAAAGACTTTACCTGTAATCCAGTAACCAGTATCAGTGAACCCAAAGGTAAGTGGATGGGATCCCGGTGCTGGCAGCGAGGGGACCTCCCCAACTGCGCTGGGCTTCAGAAGAATGTGGGCCCCACTTGTTTATGTGTGCTAAGATGGCATTCTTCTTGTTGTATTAATTTGGTAGGTTTGTCCTCTATTATTCTAATTTGAGAGATTTGTTACCACAACCCAGAAAGGTGAAGAATTTAAAAAATCTAAACTATCGCGTAGTTGTTTCATTTTTTTAATCAGAGTACTTTTAGGCACATAATACCTACTTGGGAACCATTTGCCTCTTAACTTATACACCGTAGAACAGAGTTATGTGTATAAAAGCACAGGGTCTGTTGACAGATTGAGTTCACCTGCCATCTCTGGCGCTTCATAGCTTTGTGAATCTCTGCCTCAGTTTCCTCAGCTTTATAGTAGGAATATGAATAGTGTTTCAGTCTGTTTTCTCTGCTATAATAGCATACCACAGACTGGTATTTATAAAGAAACAAAGTTTCTGGAGGCTGGGAAATCCAAGAGCATGGTGCTGACGTCTGGTGAGGGTCAACCTATGGTGCAAGGCATCACCTGGCCAGCTAATGCATGGACAGAGAAAGGAAATTGGGCCAAACTCATCTTTTAAAATCAGGAACCCACTCTCAATAACCAACCCATTCCTGCCACTATTGCCATGTAACATTGTTACAATGGCAGTTAAATTTCAACTTGTATTTTTGAGGGGACATTCAAGTCATAGCAAATAGTAACTACATCATAGGCCTGTTATGAGGATTAAATGGGATAATATACCTATTAAGCCCTCATTAAGTTAGCCATTATTATTGATATTAAGCTCTTAGTAGGCCAGGCACAGTAGCTCATGTTTGTAATCCCTGCACTTTAGGAGGCCAAGGCAGGAAGATCACTTGAGGCCAGGAGTTCAAGACTAGCCTGGACAACATAGCGAGTCCCCCTTCTCTAAAAACAAAAAATAAAAAGTGAGCTGTGCATGGTGGCAGGTACCTGTAGTCACAGCTACTCAGGAGGCTGGGGTGGAAGAATCACTCGAGCCCAGAAATTCAAGGCTGCAGTGAGCTGTGATTCCACCACTGCACTCAAGACTGGGTGACAGTTTGAGACACACATCTCTAAAAAAACAAAAACCAAAGAACTCTTAATTATTCTAAAGTGCTATAAAGGCTTGCTGCGTTTTTCTCAACTGTGGCTGTTTTGGGGTTATAGGTTTGTTCTATGCTTAGCGGGAATATGCACAACCTACTGACTGCACCAGTGATAGCCTGCCTACCTCCGTATCATTCAAGGTCTCTCTCTCTCTCTCTCTCTCTCTCTCTCTCTCTCTCTCTCT